>NW_027504512.1:0-25763 GCF_021521415.1 Bidens hawaiensis
CATCAACCTATATTACTTTTCTTTATAGATAAAAGGCGTAAATCATTAATTCGCACAACTTATATATTTATCTTTGGTTTTTTTTAATCATAAATTTATCTTCTTTTTTTTAAATTCTTTTTCGCATAAATCATACTAAAGGTGTGAGTTGGCCATGCATGCACGTGTATAATTAAGTTTTATGATTATTATTTGCATCCATAAATGATTTATCTACGTACGTTATATGAAACATAATCGGACACCCTAAAGTGATATAACCTCACATTGTTAATGCGCAGTCAAATCACATTTGAGGCATTGGTAGGTCTAATCGTAATATCTAAACTTTATAGCCATTCATTGTAATTGGTATAACTAGGTAGTAGTATTTCAAAATGTACTAGTATTTGTATTTTATTCGGTAAAGTATTTGCATAATTGGTATAACCATTCATTTTAATCAGAGTGGTATTTCCGTAAAGGAGTATTCCACACACGTTGTCTTTTTTCGTAGAACTTTCCTTCACAATTTCTTTTCATAAAATAAAGTTAGTGAACTTAATATTAAAGCCATAATGAACTCAAGGGTGTACACTTTTTGATTCCATGCTTTTTACCTAACACTACTAGCTTCTATAAATTTGACCTCCACCTTGGATGCCATACCACATGTAGGGGTATGGTATTGAACCCCGGTTTTACAACCCTAAATTTATTATTTTTGGCTTATTTTATTATACGGACTAATACAATGTTATTGGGCTGAGGGGGTTTTGTGGAGGTAAACCTAACTGGGCTAGGCCCATTAGGGTATCATGATGGTGGCCATGAGGCTCTCTATATAAGGAGGTCTCCACCTCCTTATTAAAGGGTCATGCTCAATAAGAGCCACCACCACTTTTTTGTGTCTGTAAACAAGAGATCTTTTAGATTTCTTAGCAGTCACCTCCACACCCCCGAAAAAACCATTGCAGGTCTTAAGCAACCGGAGAAGAAGATCAAGACATGGTTCGTTCATCTCGAAAATCCGTGGAAACATCGTCATGGATCAGGTCAGATTCATTTCATGCTTCGACATTGGCGCCATCCGTGGGACGGCAACGAACTACCCTTCGATCTCCCTCTCGGTTGTCAGATCTCTCCCAGGAAAAACCCAGATCTGGAAGTTTACAGAAAAAGGCTTCAAGGCTTGTTCTATTAAAGCTCAAAAAGATCCATAGATCTAAAGGAGGCTTCCAGATCTGTGCAAAAAGAAACGGCCTGATTCGAATGATCAAGTCTCCGGATCTGTGATGGTTTTAAATCCGCTACGAGCTTCAGATCTATCTAGAGCTGATTTACAGATCTAGATCTAGATTACAGACCTGGATTTTAGGTTTAAAATTGCAGATCTAACTCTTAAATTGCAAATCCAAAAATTACCAGACTTCCGCCGCCATGTACGCGCGCCCGCGGATTCTCACTCCGAAGCCGTGCATGTGCCGCCGCGGGAACCACACGTGGGTTTCGCGCGAAAGACCTCCACCATGTGGGTTTTGCGCAGAAGACTGCCATCACGAATGCTCGCCAGCGGGTCACCATTCCGCCGACATGCGTGAGCGCCCGTGGAAACCACGGCGGAAACCACCATGTGGGTTTTGCGCAAGAGACCTCCGCCATGCACGCGCACTCGCGAGTCACCACTCCATCGCCGTGCATGCGCGCATCAGGCCTCGCGCCAAACTTAAAGGTTGGGAATCCTCATAATATCCCATATGACTACGCGCCAAACTTAAAGGTTGGGAATCCTCATAATATCCCATATGGCTACGCGCCAAACTTAAAGGTTGGGAATCCTCATAATATCCCATATGGCTACGCGCCAAACTTAAAGGTTGGGAATCCTCATAATATCCCATATGGCTACTCGCCAAACTTAAAGGTTGGGAATCCTCATAATATCCCATATGGCTACGCGCCACACTTAAAGGTTGGGAATCCTCATAATATCCCATATGGCTACGCGTCATGCTTAAAGGTTGGGAATCCTCATATCCCATATGGCTACACGCCATACTTAAAGGTTGGGAATCCTCATAATATCCCATATGGCTACGCGCCACACTTAAAGGTTGGGAATCCTCATAAACCCATCAGGCCACGTGCCAAACTTAAAGGTTGGGAATCCTCATAAACCCATCAGGCCAAGCGCCAAACTTAAAGGTTGGGAATCCTCATAAACCCATACGGCTTCGCGCCGAATACAAGACCGAACACGGCTCCGCTCCGTTCAACATGCACACCACCATGATGCTTGAGCGCAGTCGCATATCACATGCTCACGCATCACATATGCTCACGCATATTACATATGCTTACGCATCACATGCTCTCACATATCACAGTCTACGCGCACGCGCATGCAACATCTGCGCATGGCGCGGGACATAAAGTCTACGCGCACGCGCATGCAACATCTGCGCGTGGCGCATAGCACAAAGCCAGAGCCTATGCGCAAAAGACATAACAAATGAGTAGTCTAATCCCAAATCAGGATAAGGACAACCTCATTTAGCAGCAATGAATTAGGGGACTGTCGTGGTATACCACCACCACGTTATCGCAATAGAAGACATCCGGATCTTAGGGCGGGAGCCTAATAATATCCCACATGGCCACGCGCCAGCTTCATTATTATTATAGCTCGTAAGCCGCAACTCGCGCAAGCTTCATTATTCTTATAGCTCGTAAGTCGCCTCACGCGCAAGCTTTATTTTTCTTACAGCTCATAAGTCGCCTCGCGCGCAAGCTTCATTATTATTATAGCCCGTAAGTCGCCACGCGCGCAGGCTTTATTTTTCTTACAGCTCATAAGTCGCCTCGCGCGCAAGCTTCATTATTATTATAGCTCGTAAGCCGCGACTCGCGCAAGCTTCATTATTCTTATAGCTCGTAAGTCGCCTCACGCGCAAGCTTTATTATTCTTACAGCTCATAAGTCGCCTCGCGCGCAAGCTTCATTATTATTATAGCTCGTAAGCCGCAACTCGCGCAAGCTTCATTATTCTTATAGCTCGTAAGTCGCCTCACGCGCAAGCTTTATTTTTCTTACAGCTCATAAGTCGCCTCGCGCGCAAGCTTCATTATTATTATAGCTCGTAAGCCGCAACTCGCGCAAGCCTTATTATTCTTATAGATCCGTAAGTCGCCTCCGCGCAGGCTTTATTATTCTCATAGATCCGTAAGTCGCCTCGCGCGCAGGCTTTATTATTCTCATAACTCATAAGCTGCCTCGCGCGCAAGTTATGTTACATTATTATCGAGATGCGCGCTCCATCTTTTATCAGGCCTCGCGCCACTATGATGCGTGCTATATCTTATTTATGCCAGGGCACCATCATTATCATAAGGACCGCAACATGTCACCATCATGAGGAAAACCTCCCAAAACTCAAAGACAATAAAGACAAGGCCGAAGAAAAGGGAAAAAAACCGCCTCATGGCCTAACACACCTCATAAAGTCCAGCGCTCCACCTAGACGCTTGCGCGCCCAGGAGCAACGCTGGACTTGGGGGGGCTTGTAGGGGTATGGTATTGAACCCGGTTTTACGACCCTAAATTTATTATGTTTGGCTTATTTTATTATACGGACTAATACAATGTTATTGGGCTGAGGGGGTTTTGTGGAGGTAACCCTAACTGGGCTAGGCCCATTAGGGTATCATGATGGTGGCCATGAGGCTCTCTATATATAGGAGGTCTCCACCTCCTTATTAAAGGGTCATGCTCAATAAGAGCCACCACCACTTTTTTGTGTCTGTAAACAAGAGATCTTTTAGATTTCTTAGCAGTCACCTCCACACCCCCGAAAAACCATTGCAGGTCTTAAGCAACCGGAGAAGAAGATCAAGACATGGTTCGTTCATCTCGAAAATCCGTGGAAACATCGTCATGGATCAGGTCAGATTCATTTCATGCTTCGACACCACACAACCTCTGAACTCATCAACTCTCATTGTAGCTAGCATATTTGAAAGGGACAAAAAGAAACAACCGAGTGTGCACTTGCTATGGGAATAAACAATTGGCAAAAGAAGACATCATTCGCCATTCTCAACATCTTCAAAACTAAAAAGACTAGAGGTGATCGCGACGATGCATGGGATGATTCTTTGAAGGCTTACAAAGTTTTCCCAAGTGACCAAGATGGAGTACGTTGGGTGGCTGAACCTGGTATTGATGAAAGGGCGGGTGCTTATACTGACACTATAACAAACAGGTGGAACCATGTCGATATTGCAACTAATCATAACTAATTGAAGGTTTACGATTACTGATGGAAGATCCTAAATTTGTTGTCAGTTGACGCATTTTACCGGACGTCTGTTTCTAACAGAATGTGTATAATAATAATAAACGGTATCACTTAGGATATCTTGCACCTTACTCGTCTATTTTGATCAGAATGCTGCGTTTTTTCAATATTAATTATCAGTTCTTATTGATAGAGTGGTGCATATCATTATGGAGAAAATAAACATCACATTTACTTCTTCATTCTTCGACAAGATTAAACGCTTTGTTATGTTTGATTTTTATTCAACTTCTCATATGTGAATAACGAACCATACATTTTTCCGTATACTATGCTAGTAGCGAGTCAAAAAGAATTTAAGATAATGTGTGTTTGGTTCAACCCAACTAAAGTCATTTCTATATGTATTTTTCCACATGCTTTCTAAAGTGTATAAATTAAGTTTTCCAATTTAATGGTACATGCAAAATAGTATACGTTTGCCCCCAAATAAATATAAAAATTAATAAGTTAAAATGCTGTGGGTATATTGGCTTGGCTATGGTCTAGTTATTGAGCTACATGAACGGCGAGAGTTCATCCAAATTAAATTTTGGCTCACTTATTATGAAAATAGATCAAATACAAACAAATAAACTATGCTACATATACGAATCAAGAAATTTGACGGTCGCAAATTCATAATTAATCAAATACTAAAAATGAAAATGGGTGTTGAAGAAAAATAAACTTCCACTTCACCTGTCTCTCATGCTGATGCTGCCTGACAAAATTAAGTGGTGGTAGCTTTTGTTTAAGGTTTCATTGGCTCATCAGTTTGGCAAATTAATCAAAATGGGTTAAAAGACCGTTAAAAGATAATGCAATAATTTTAAGTTTTTTCCAAATCAAAACTACTTTCTTTGTTTGGCCGCGTTCATGATTGTGTGCAAGGAGGATGGGTGGTCGGATATCTTGTATGGGATGCTTCGCTGAGCTTTTAAATTTTGTTTATTTACTTGCTTGATTTTTGAAAAGAAAAGTGTTTGCAAAGCCCCTTCAAAAGCTTCTAAATGAAGCTTTTTAAAAGTGATTTTGATTTTTATAAATCAAATAAACAAATTTGAAAAGCTCATCCAAACGCCCTTTAAGTCTGATGGAGGAAAGGTGTTGTAATTTTTTCTTTTATTTTATTTTTTCTTTAGTAAAAATGAAATAAGGGAAGAAAACCCAACTTAGTAAATATTTTATGAAGTACCTGTTTTGATAAATAATTTTTCTCCATTACTCATTTTGAAATAAAACTCTTATTATTCTTCCCCTTTGACTCATTAAAATTTGCCACCATTTCCTATTCCCAAGATTTTTATCTTTTTTATTTATCGACACCTTCAATTCTTTATGTCGCCATAAACAACAGTTTTTTGCATGTATAATTATTAGGGAAAATTCTTTAAATACGTTAAGTGAAAAGAGAGATTCTTAATTTAGACCACAAATTTTGAAAAATCTCATAATGATTCATTGACTCGTGAGATTTCAAGTCAAATATGTCTAACGCGTGATATTTGGGTTCGTGCGTAATCCGTGAGTTTTAAGTCAAATCCGTCTGACCCATGAGATTTTCAAGCCAAATCTGTCTTACCAGCAAGATTTCAAGTCAAATCCGTCTTACCCGTGAGTTTTGATACCAAAACCGTTTCCTTGAAAACCATCTCCTCCATAAGATTTGGAAAAAGTTTCAATTCACCTCTATCCACCATTGATTCACCACCACCACCACCGCCTCATTTATTTTAAATAATCCCGATTAATCTTGGTCACTATCTCCGTCCTTCAACATCCAACATCACCATCTCCACCCATCGTCGACTACACTATCTATAACCACCGTCGCATTTACCATCTTTGGGCACTGTCGTATTCAACATACAACATCACCATATCCAGCCATCTGTCGCCTTCACCATCCAACATCAACATATCCGGCCAACTTTGTCTTCGTGCTAGCCTCCATTTTGTGGTGAATCAACTCCGTCGTCTTTCAACATCAACATATCTGTATCACGTCGTCTTCTCCATTTTCCGGCAAGTGGCCGGTAGTGGTGGTGGTGGTGGTGAATCAATGGTGGAATGAGGTTGATTTATTTTTTTTTTAAAACTCAGGGATGAGACTGTTTTTGTTTGAAATCTCAAGGGTCAGATGGATTTTCTTTGAAATCTCACATGTCAGACGGATTTTCTTTGAAATCTCATGGGTGGGGGTCAGCATCTTTATGCAGCCACTATTTCATTGGGGCACGAAATCATCGTCGGGAAACCAAATGTTACGGCGGAGATGGATTTCGGTGGATTATTAATGAAAGTTTTGAAACTTGTGGCCTATTTTGATATTCTCTATCCTCAAATAGCATATTTTAAGAATTTTTCCTAATTATTATATTAGTTTAAAAATACCCCCTTTTCTTGCGTATAACCCTGACTTCAGCCCATGTAAGGAGAGATTTATTAATTCCACTGGTGTAGTGTAGTGGCATAACATTCCAACCATCAATAAATTCTTGTATGGATGTTTCATTATCTGCAATATTAAGTGAAACAACATTCATTAGAATGTTAAATTATAGTTTAATTATTTGCATATAACATACCTTCATTTCCATTCTCATCATCTCCATCTGCTTTCTTACTTTCAGCTCCAATCTCGTTATCCCCTTCATCAGTATGTTTAAAAGTGTGTCCTCTATTGGAATTATTGTTGTTGTGATGCATTTTATTACCGGTACTGTTTTAACTTCGAGCCCTTTCTGATACTCATGTGTGAACAATGTTGTCATGGAGAAATACATTTTTTTGTTTCAATACATGAGACTCAACAATGTATTAATATCTTTTAGTATTATAGCATATCATTAATAATGCTATTGGTCGACAATATTGATCTTTAATTCGAGTTTTTTTCCTAATATATGTTGATACAAAAACTACTTATCAATTTCGTGCACTTTAAAAATTATTACCTATTTGAGCACTTTTACATCTTTTATTATTTTTAATTAAAAAGAATAATACCAGCAATCTTTCATCTCCCATAACTGCCATTAGACTCTCTCCCACATATGAGGATTCAGATGAGGATGTTGATAAGTTATTCATCTCGGTAATGAAAAATACGAAAAATATGATAATCTATGACTAAAACATACCTATTACCAACAGAGAGAGAAGCCACAGTTAATGAGAATGATCTAGACGACATGATTTCTAGCTTGGTCGAGTTTTCCTTTTGGATGTATATTAATGATGGGGATTATGGTTCTTGAGAAAACCGAATATATGGATATATATATATATATAAAGAGAGAGAGACGAATTTTGTTTGTGTCTGTTTATGGTTATGCTATGATGTCATTTAACTTGTCCATATATTTATATACACCTAATAGGAAACCCTTCATTAACAAAAAGGGTAATATATGGTTCATCAACAAGTACGTGTAGTTTAATTATTTCGATCTATTATTAAATAAATGATAATGATGGCCATATATAAATATATATATATATATATACATTCTTTCACTTGCCCGAATAATCATTTATTATGAGCATTAGATTAGTCTCCAGATTTTAACACTCATTTTAGCTTTAAACTCAAACCAGAGCAGAGAAATACAGTTCTTGAATTGAACATCAACTCAAGACCCCCATTAATCATACTACAGTTCTTGTTTAAAACCTAAGTATTTATGATCAAAATTTATAAGTAAGCAATTCAAATATTTGATTTGTATACTAATTTGTCTATTGTCATTACGCACGTAGAACATATTAAGAGACATACAAAATCAAAACTGTGGAAATTTTGTTAAATGAAAACATAAGTAAGTACAATGCAATTAAATAAGGTCTTTAGTAAATCCCATATTAAAAACATGTTCTTCAAAAACTTTAGGTGGGAGACCTTTAGTTATCGGATCCGCTAGCATATTATTTATAATAATATACTCAATACAAAGTTTATTTTCCTCAACTTGTTCACACGCGAGCAAATTCTTTGTATCAAGATATAAACCAACTCCAGTCGAACTGTTACTTTTCGAGAAACTAACGGCAGCTGAATTATCATAATAAATCTTCAATGCTCTAGAAATGGAATTGACTACTTTGAGTCAAGAGATCATATTTTTAAGAAACATTCCATGATAGGTTGCATTATAAACATCTATATGTTCTGCCATCATAGTCGAAATTGTTGTTAACTGTTGTTTATGAATCCTCCATGAGATGAGCCCACCTGCTAACATAAAGATATACCATGTACTGAAACTCTTGCCATCTTTGCATTTAGCAAAGTCAGAATAAGAATAACCTACCACTTCTAAATTATCACTTCTTCTATAAGTCAGTTTGTGGTCTTTTGTCCTTTGCAAATATTGAAGAACCTTCTTAGCTGCTTTCTAGTGTCAAGGCCAGGATTAGTCTGATAACGGCCTAACAGACTTAAACGTACTTAAGGCTCCATAATACTGACACATGAGGTGTCATTCTCATTTACACCTTCTCAACCTCTATTTTCGGACATTGGAATGAACTGAAAATGTCTCCTTTAACTATTGGAGTTGTGCATGTTATAACGAGTATGGACACCATCAATACAGGCCCTTTGAGATAATCCTTAGATCCCTTTGTGTCTGTTTTGGTGAATTTCGATGCCAATAACATATGTAGCATCTCCGAGATCCTTTATGTCAAGTTATGAGAGAGTAATCGCTTCGACTCATGCAACATGTCTAAACTATTGTTTGCTAATAAAATATCATCTACGTAAAGGACAGGTATTGTAAAGTTACTCCCACTCATCTTGAGATAGGTGCATTAATCCACTTGATTATTTGCAAAACCTTGTTGCTTCATGACTTCATCAAGTTTAGGTACCATTGACATGATGCTTGTTCCAACCCATATATTGATTTCTTCAGCTTACAGACATTCTTGACCCTCAGGTTGTTTCATGCACACCACTTTGTCTAAAATGCCATTAAGGAAAAAAGTTTTTGCATCCATCTGATGCAGCTCTAAATCAAAATGAGCTACTAGGGCCATAACAATCCGTTAGTGCATGGTTTTCTGTCTCGGTCTTTGTTTATTATTATATTAGAATAAATGTATAGGGGCATTTTGGTAAATGTATAGTCATGAATGTGACTCATTCGTTAGTAATGTAAGGCACATTCGTTAAGTTCTTAACAAATGTGGGCATTGGCTAATGTATTACCTCATTCTTTTGAGTTATAACGAATGGGATGAACGAATGAGTACATCGTTAGTCATTAAAGTATTTGTAACGAATGAAGGTTCATTCGTTAAGCATGTTTAACGAATGAAGCTCATTCCCTATATACACCCTTGTATTCATATTGTAAATTAACTAAGTATCATTTTATGAGATCTGCACTGTTACTCTGCCAAAATATCTCTAGATATCATACTTCCATAAGCGTATTAAATCTACACGAATCAAGTACACATATCTATGAACTTGATCCATAACAGTATATCGATCAAGAACATCCATGCTCTTATGGTTTTTCACAATCCTTAATGAATCTTTTCGAGAGACATGTGAAAAGGTCTCTTGAAAGTCAATTCCCTCTTTCTGAGTGTAGCCCTTTGCAACAAATATTGCTTCATAGCGTTCAACGTTCCCATTTGGATCCAGTTTGTTTTAAATGCCCATTTACATCCTATGGGTTTAACAACATTGGGCAATTCTACCAAATCACAGACGTCATTTTTCTTCAAGGATTCAAGCTCATCAATCATCGCTTTATTCCATTCAGAAGATTGATCATTGCTTATAGCTTCATTATAAGAGACAGGATCATTAAGCTTTCTTGCGTTAGCTTCAGTCAGGTAGGTGGCATAATCATCAAAGTTAGTAGGTCTTTTGGACATGAATGACCTCTAGAGTTGATTAGCGGGTTCAAAATTGTCTTTGTTTTGAGTGTTTGATGTGCTTTCATTAAATGTTATAACGGGTTTTGAGTGTGGAGAAGTTGGTGTAGTAGGTTCAATTGCGTTGGGTACAAGAGGAATAACCGGAGTTACAATAATCGATGAGTGAGATTTGGGATTTGGTTGAATTTCCCAACGGTGTCAAATCCATAGTATGTCAAATCCGTAGATGATCATAAGCTTTCCAGCGTCAGCTTCAGTCCGGTAGGTGACATAATCATCAAAGTTAGTAGGTCTTTCGCACCTGGATGACCTCCTAAGTTGATTGGTGGGTTCAATGTTGTCTTGGTTTTGAGTATTTGAGTGCCTTCATTTTCTGTTATAATGCACTACAAGAAAAGTGACCATCAGATACTAAACTATCTGGGACTATTATTTCCGTCTCGAATACATAGTATCTGGGACTGATTTATTAGTTACTAATAGGAGACTGATTTATATATCACTTACGTTAATGACTGATAACCAGTCCCTAATATATTTCCACCTTATTTGAGACTAAATTTCAGTCACAAATATTTGTGGATAACATAAGCTTTTGGAGAGAACCTTTTTCGTGACTAATATTCAGTCTCATATGTTTCCTTCCCCTTCCAAAAATGGAGCAAATGTACCGGGATTGATCTTCTGTCTTTAATATGAAGGGAACACATTAGAGACTAAAAATTAGTTTTCTATATTAAAAGAAAAAAAAACAATTTTAAATAAGGACTGATATTTCATTTTGAAAGTTTTGACTGTATTTTACAATTGAAAGGATTAAGGATTGATTTTTAGTATCAATTAGTTGGCTTAGGTTCTACCATTTTAAGATAAGTATAAGAAACTGAAAAATTAAACTCAAATATCTTGTGACTTTATTCAAAACTAAATTTCAGTCTCCTGAAAGCTTTATAGAAGAAATAAACAGGAAGTAATATTCGCTCCCGATCCAATGAAAATAGTAGTGGTAGCGTAGTATTAATATCACAATGAAAGTTAAAATTCATTTCCTGTTTATGCTTGAACACGTAAAAAAGTAGTTCTTTGTCTTTTCTTTTACATATCTTTTGGTTTAGTAGGGGTTATTAAAATATATATAATGGCAAATTTATTTTGTGTTTTAAGTCATCGCATTTTCTAAATTGGAGAGTTTCATTGTCTCACTCTAGTCTAGCCAAACTATGTTGTCTTAACCAGGCTCATGCTGACTTAGAGTTTGGCTTGGGCTTTCCATCGGAAAACCATACAGTCAACTGCCACTTGACTAGGGATGAGCAAATTCGGAACTGATACCGGTTGGCAAGGTTGCAAAAGTCGCTAAGCGGACCCTAGGCGGTCGACTGAGGAGTTGAGTGTACTCGGAGTACTCGGACATGGTAAATATAAAGAAAATTAATTTTTGGATATTATATATATGTCAAATATCATTATTTTAGCCTTGTGGTTACAAAGTTAATTCTCTCTGGGCGATTATGGGCAATTATGGGCGATTAGGGTTTTTCTTTTCTTCTTGATTCAAATCTGTGCATCGATCTTCTTTATCGTTTCTTTTTTGAATTAGGGTTTCGTTGTCGTTCATCCGTATCATACCCTTTGATTCTGATTGCTTAGTAGGTCTGTTACCGATCGCGGCTATTGCTATAGTTCAGCTAGATTGGTACGAATTCTATTAACCTTTTAAGGATCATTGGTTATTTGTGATTTGGATCTTGTGATTCTGGTTTTTTTCTCGTCCGTTTTTTTGGCAGAAGTTAAGCCTCTCTTGTGCTTTTGATGTCCGAGTATGGAGTCTAAAGAGGAGGTCAATCTTGTTACAAAGGTCAAGAACATTGATGGTGCTCCGATCCGTAGTATTCTTAAGAAACATAATCATGATGTTTCTACTCATGTGGCGGCTGATTCTAAGGTGGCTAGGGTTCCACATAATACAAAGGTGGCTAGGGTTTCTTATAATATTCATGATTCTATGAATCAGGATATTATTTTACCAAATTCAGTTAACAAAAATGGAGGTGTTTCCCGAAATATTAATGATCTGAATGTTGATTTGGAGGATGATAAGATTGCTGATCCCAAAGGCGATTCTGGTAGGAAAGATGGTGTTGAAAATAGTGGTTCAAAAGCTTCATATGCCGGGGTTCTCAAAACTGGTAATTCTGAGAAAAAGAAGATAAACTTTAGGTGCTTGGAGTCGGATTCAAATATTGAAGGTGTGGATGTCATTCTTCCGAAATCATCAATAAAGGAGGTCAATGAAAGGTACGAAAATACTTTGTATGGTTACTTTTTGGACAAAAGACTCCCGTTTCCGGTTGTTGAATCATATGTTAAAAATACTTGGGTTAAGTTTGGTATCCAACGATGCATGATGAATGCGGATGGATTTTTCTTTTTTAAATTTGATTCAAAGGAGGGAATGGATAGAGTTATGGAACATGGTCCTTGGCTAATCAGGTCGATGCCTCTTATTTTAAATATATGGACCCCGTTTACTGTTTTATGTAAATCTGAAGTTACCCGTGTCCCGGTTTGGGTTAAAATGCATCATGTGCCGTTAGTTGCTTATACGGAGGATGGGTTAAGTATGTTAGCCACAAAGGTTGGTGATCCGATTATGTTGGATTCTTATACATCATCAATGTGTGTTGATTCTTGGGGTCGTAGTAGCTATGCTAGAGCTTTGATTGAATTGAAAGCTGATCATGAGTTTAAAGATTCTTTAGTGGTTGGAATTCCAGCGTTGCTCGGAGAGGGTGTCATTAAACAAACAGTGGAGATTGAGTATGAATGGAAACCCCCTCATTGTAGCACTTGTAAATCGTTTGGCCATGCTGATAGGAAGTGTACAAAACAAGTTAAGGAGATTGTTAAAGAGAAGAATCGGAATGATGAGGAGGGATACCAACAAGTTCAACGAAAGCATAAATCAAAAGCTGGTGGTAGTGAGCATAAGATTATTGAGGGTGTTCATCTCTCTAAACCTAAGCCAAAATTCGTTTACCGTGTTAAAAAAATTCAGAACTCTGATAAAATGAAAGGGATTGAAAATTCTTTTGCACCTTTGTCAGAAACCATAGGAGATGTGGATGGGTTCAATGAAGAGTCGGATGATGATATTGAGGAAGTTTTTAATGAGATTAATTGTAAGGTAAATTCTGAGGGGGCAAGCACTCCCGTTTCAATGGTTCCCAATGTTTAATGCTATGTCTTGGAATGTGAGGGGTGTGAACCGCTCCCCTAAACAAAGTGAGGTTCGGCAGGTTATAGCTGAAAATAAGATTTCGTTATGTGCTATTTTAGAATCGCATGTTCAACCTTCTAATTTGAATGGGATTTGTAGTAGGATATTTCGTAATTGGAGCTGGAGTTCGAATGGAAATGTTTGTGATAAGTATTCTCGGGTTATTGTTGGATGGGATACGAATGTGATGGATTTGATGATTCTCTCTCAATCGGATCAAGTGGTTCATACGCAAATTACCCTTAAGGCTGATCGGAAAGTAATTTTCTTTTCTTTTATTTATGCTCATAATTCGTATCTTTTGAGGCGTCAATTGTGGCAAAATCTTCTGATTCATAACAATTTTGTAAATAATCAGCCTTGGATTGTGATGGGGGACTTTAATACTATTATGAGTCTGGATGAGTCTACTTCTAGTTCCTCTTCGAGGAATATCTCGATGGTTGAGCTTAAGGATTGTATTCTAGAGCTGGAAATTTTAGATTTAAAATTTTCTGGTCTTCAATACACTTGGAACCAAAAACCTAAGGGTGATTCGGGTCTAATGAAGAAGCTGGATAGAGTAATGGGGAACCAGGTTTTCAATGATGTTTTCCCGGGGTCTTATGTTGAGTTTCTGCCTTATAGAATATCGGACCACACGCCGGCTATTATTTCTATTCCGTTGTCCAAGAAGTTCTGTCCGAAGCCGTTTAAGTTTTCAAATGTTCTAATTTCGCATCCAGGTTTTAAACAGGTGGTTACGGCTGGTTGGAATATAGAGGTAGAGGGCTATTATATGTTCTCTTTGATTAAAAAGCTGAAAAATTTGAAGAAACCTCTTCGTAAACTGTTATATGACAAGGGTAATCTCCATACTAGAGTTAATAAATTGCGGATGGAAGTGGATTCTGTTCAAAGGAGTATTGATGCGGATCCGTTTAATCAGATCTTGCGCGAGGATCATGCTGCGTTAGTTTTTGCGCTGAATGATGCTATTTTGGATGAGGAACGTTTTCTTAAACAAAAGGCAAAGGTGGAATGGCTAAAGTTGGGTGAGTCGAATACAGCTTATTTTCATAAAGTTGTCAAAGCTAATCAGTCTCGTAATCGGATCGATTGTATTGAAAATGAGGCGGGAAATGTGTTTCATGGGGAGGATGTTGCTAGAGTTTTAGTAAATTATTTTAAAGGTTTTCTTGGTAATATGGGTACGGTGTCTGAGTTGGATGATCAAGATCTTTTTCGTACAAAACTTTCGACGACTCAAGCTAACAGTATGGTAGGTCCCGTTTCGTGTGAGGAGGTTAGAGGTGCTATGTTTGATATTGGAGATGATAAAGCCCCCGGTCCGGATGGTTTTTCAGCCGCTTTCTTTAAGAGTTCGTGGGATATTGTCGGTCCTTTAGTGATTTTGGCGGTGCAGGATTTCTTTTTGTCGGGGAGATTGCTTAAAGAAGTTAATCATACTATTCTCTCCTTATTACCTAAGGTGGGAAATGCTCGTTATCCGAAAGATTATAGGCCTATATCTCTTTGCAATGTGGTGTATAAATGTATTACTAAAATCATTGCAAATCGTATTAAAGGTTCGTTGGAGGGTATAGTTGATATAAATCAATCGGCTTTTATTCCTGGTAGGAGTATTTCAGATAACATTTTACTCGCCCAGGAGTTGATGCATAGCTACCACCTTGATCGTGGAACGCCTCGATGTGCTTTCAAAGTGGATATTCAGAAAGCCTATGACACTGTTGATTGGTCGTTCTTGAAGAGGATTTTAAATGGTTTTGGGTTTCATCCTAAAATGATCAATTGGATCATGACTTGTGTTACCTCGTCCTCTTTCTCAGTTTCGGTGAACGGCATTCCGCATGGTTTCTTCGTGGGTAAACGTGGTTTGCGTCAAGGGGACCCGTTATCCCCCTATTTATTTACTCTTGTTATGGAGGTTCTCACTCTTATTTTGAAGCGTAGGGTTCGAAATTCTGGGGGTTTTATTTATCACCCGAATTGTGAAGACTTGGACATTGTTAATTTATGTTTTGCGGATGATCTCTTCATTTTTCTCCATGCAGATCCGGTGTCAGTTCAAGTTATTATGGGAGGTTTGGAGGAATTTAAGGATGTGTCGGGTTTGGCTCCTAGTTTACCAAAGAGTACTGCTTTTTTCTGCAATACTCTGAACCATGTCAAACTAGCTATTCTAAATATCTCCCCTTTTGCTGAAGGTAATTTGCCCGTAAAGTATCTTGGTGTACCGCTGGTTTCTAAAAGTCTTTCTTACAAGGATTGCCGGGTTTTAGTGGATCGTGTTCGAGGAAGGTTAGCTGATTGGAAAAATAAGAGTTTGTCTTTTGCGGGTAGGCTTCAATTAATTAAATCTGTTATTTCTTCTATGCATATTTATTGGGGTATGATGTTCTTACTTCCGGCTAAATTAATCACTGAAATTGATAAACTCATGAGAAGATTCTTATGGTCTAATGGGGATAGTTGTCGGGGAAAAGCTAAAGTGGCTTGGGAGGCTGTATGCCTTCCTAAATCTGAAGGTGGTCTTGGTATTCGAAGGTTTTTCGAATTTAATGTTGCGCTTTTGTCTGCTCATATATGGAAGTTGCTTAGTAATAAGGAATCTCTTTGGGTCAGATGGATTCATACATATAAACTGCGGGGTGTAAGTTTCTGGGCTGTCCAAAATCGGGGTAATATGTCTTGGACTTGGAGAAACCTCTTACATATTCGGCAAATGGTGAGACAATTTTTCTGGTTTCGAATAGGGAACGGTGAATCTACTTATGTCTGGTATGATAACTGGTGTGCTATGCGTCCTCTGATTGATATGGTTTCTACTAGATCAATCCATCGGGAGGGTTTTTCGTTATCTGACAAAGTTTCAAATTTGGTTGAAGAGGGTTTTTGGAGGTGGCCGGTTGAATGGAATTCTATTTTTCATTCAGTGCAGTTTCCTTCAATTCAAAATCATAAAGATGATGAAGTTTGGATCAAAGATTTGAATGGAAAGTTTGTTCAGTTTTCTGTTAAGGATATTTGGCATGCTTTTCGAACTAACGATCGCAAGGTCACTTGGTGTAATGTTGTATGGCATCCTAACTGTATTCCAAAGCATGCATTTTTATTGTGGCTGATCATTAAGAATCGATTAAAAACTCAGGATAAGGTGAGGTATTGGGAGACCCGAACTGATGTCAGCCAGGTATGTCCGTTTTGTGATTCTCAACCCGATTCTCATGATCATCTATTCTTTCGATGCTCGTTTTCGCTTAATGTCTGGAAAGGTGTTTGTGATTTTGCTAAGATTGAGTCCTATTCTGATTTTTGGGGGGATATCTTGGTGAAATACGAGTCTCTTACTTCTTGTAAAGCGGCGGATGTGGTTACTGCTAAACTTGTTTTAGCTGCGTGTTGCTACTTGATTTGGCAGGAAAGGAATTTAAGACTATTCAAAAATCAAAAGAGGGATTGCAATCAGATCATTGAAGCGGTAGTGGGCATTGTCAGATTGAAACTTCTCTCGAGTCGGTTACGTTCGGGCTCAAGGAAGTGGATGGAAGTTTGGAAGCTGCCTAATGCTACGTTGGAAGTCTAATGTTTATTTGGTTTTCTTGTAGTTTTATGGGCTGTGTTTAGTGTGTTTTGGACTAGCGAGTGGTATGCCTCTCGTCTAGTTTGTGGTTGTGTTTTTTTTGTTGCCGTTTTGATACTCTGTCATTACGCCAGTTTTTAATTTTAATATAGCCTGGGTAACCCCCTTTTACCCAAAAAAAAAAAAATATCATTATTTTACTAATATTTATAACAAAATATGTAAATATCAATATAAATAGAAGAAAAACACAATAAATTATTCTAAGAAATACTAATAATTAATTAAAAAATGATATTTTTTGTTTAAAATTATAGAAATAAGAATTATGTTTTATTTTTTAAGTCAAAATCGGCTCAAGTCCACCGACTAAATGTGATTCTGGCTGAGGTTGACCATCTTTATCGATTCTTAGTAACTAGGCGGAGTTACAGAAACTCCCCTCGGCGACGTACCTTATCGTGAGTACTCGGCCTTGTAAACCTACTTTTACAACATTGCCGGTTGGTACCGGTACCGAAATCGGCATCGATTTGGTACTGTCGGTACCAAACCGGTGCCAAAGTTTTGAGTTTCGATATCAGGACCGGTACCGGTATTTCCCGAATTTTTTACCTTTGGTACCGGTACCAAAAATTTACGATTTTCGGGACCTGGACCGGTACGCTACCGATCTCATCCCTAAACTTGACAGGTATTGTGCCGCCACAAGAGCATAACTTTTTAGCGTAACACACGGTTGGACGAAAACCCGGGTGTGCTCGGGATTTGAACTAACAACGTTACAATGACTAGCTCAAATCTTTCATTGCCTTAATTTACAAAATGAATACAAGTATGGATCGAACTTGGGTCTCAACTAAAAAACTCCAAGCCTATCTACCACTAACAACGACAAATGATGGATTGGTTATTAGATATATAATAAGATGTTTAAAATTTTTAACATTAAACAATTTAAATAACTAAGCAAAATAACTAGTTAAGCAAAGCAAAGTGTAATACCTTTGAGTTTTATCTAACTTTCATATCCAAATATTTTTGATTTCGTCAAAATTTTATATATTTTTAGCAGCTAATTTTTGTCAAAGTTTTATTTAACTTTCAGTTTGTTCTTTTTCAAAAATTTATATAAGTATTTTTTCTAACAGCTTAGCATTGTATATGAGTAATTTTTAAATTTTCCGGTTCATATTCCCTCGCCATCCAATATTCCAATTATCCAAATTAACTCCCGCTCATTCCAAATCCAAATATTTTGAATCCCCCCACAACCCCAATACCCTAACCTGCTTGCTTCTCCAAATCCAATCGATCGTATGTGTTTGCTATTCAATCTTTTTATTATGAAATCACCGAGGAGGAAACGGAAGTCCTCGTTGAATTGTTGGTTCCTAGGTCAAACATCGGAGCTGTTACAAGTACACCGATTCTTCTACAAAAGAAGTAATCTACGGTGGCGAAAGGCATTGCTGGTAGCTAGAGAACAAAGCGTCTAATTCATCTATTTTATCCTAGATCGAACGGTATAGGAGTTAAACATTTTATTTTAATTTGTTCTATAGCTTTATTAGAAAATATGGTACTGTTCGAAGTTACATAAACATTTTCTTTTGATTCCAAGAACAACATAATAGTAAACATTTGATATTTGATTTGCACATACTTTCTCAAAAAATAAAATCGTTAAGCACTGTCATATAGGTTTTTGATAAAATTGGCTATGAAAATTGATATGCATTAAGCAAGCTTTGGAAAACTGGGCTTGTTGCTCTAAATCTTTATTTGGCCTAAGTTTATGAATTTGATCAAGGTGAAATTCATTTCATTTTGATTTGTTTGATGGATGTTTATAGATTTTGGTGACTTTTAATTAGATCATATGCAACTTATGTCTTATTTGTATGTAATTGTTTATTTGATTCATAAACAAATGCTTTATTTAGGATCTTTATTTCCGTGTTTATGAATAAAAGTTATTTATTTGACTAAGTTGTTTTTAATTCTTGAGTGGCAATTACATCAGAACACTTTCATAAACAATCTATTGCCATCAATCATATATGTAATTAACGATAACTTATTTTGTCTTTATTTCAATTGCGAACCCCAATTGCTCTTATAACCCAATCCTAATTGCTATCTAATTCCAGATCTACCCTCTCTAGGATTGTGAAGAAACACTAATCAGCCCCGGGCAGATTACGGATAATCTGGGGGTTAAATAGATGTTTCCCACGAGGGGTTAGATCCGGCAAAGATGGTTCTTCTGATAACCTGCAAAACAGACACCGTGAGCTCGTCACTGAGAAGGGGGGGGGGGGGGTTCCTCCTTGTGACCACCCTCCGGCGTGAGAATCAGACTAGATTGCTCTTGAATATAAGTGTATATTAAGAGATTGCTAGAGCAGATATCAGGTATAAGATGTAAGATACAATATAAGATGAGATGATCATACCATTTGGGGTATTTATAGCCGAAGGTAGGTTTCCAAGAAGGTATAGCCGGCTGAATAGTATTCCTGTTCTACCAACTGTGGCCTACGCACGTGCCATGCTGGTAGTTGGTGGGTAGGCAGCGGCTGACAGTGACCAGGCCTGCTGTGTACTATTCCTTTTCCACCAACTGCCGGCTATGCACGTGGTATGACAGGAGTTGGTGAGTAGGCAGCGGCTAATAGTGACATACAGTACAAGAGCATGCTGCTCGCCATACTGTTGTCAATGAGCTGTCGTATCTCTGGTCAGATCTTTTGCCCATACCTCGTCAGGTACAGTACAAAAGATCCTCCAGTATCGTACGGACTGGCTTATTTGGGCGGGAGTATTCCCCCTCCCGCCTTTGTGCGGGATTGTTCCCGGCTTTGCTCATTCCTTCAGGTGACTACTGAATTATTGAGAGCTAAGTGCCTTGTGCGTGTAGCCTTGCTGCGCGGGTGGCCTTCCCTGATGGCTTGTATCCGCAGCTGCGGGAACAGGCGGAGTACTTCACCATTAGGAGACATTTCCTGCGGGAACAGCTTGCGTACTGCGCGTAAGGACGTCACGTCTTTGAGCATGGTGGGTCCTGCGGATCCAGTTGGTTTCTGCGCAGACGTCTCTCTTCAAGGTGAGTCATGCGAGTTCAACTGGGCTCTGCTGGGACCTACCTCTTCAGATTGTCTCAAAGTAATAATTTAATCATAAAACCAACACCAATTTAGTTACGGCTGCACATAAAGGGAGACAACAAATATGGGTCAAGTGTTTAATATGATCAAATATGCAATGTTTGAACTGAACCACATGAAAAGAGGACCGGGCTTAACTAAAATACATAAACTAGCATCATGAGCAGGTTAGAATGAATATTCATTTATGTTGTTTCTGTATATCATGTCATTGCATTATTGTTCCATATATGTACCTTTTTTTTCCCTTTCAAGGTCTTTGGCACAACTGACAAGGAATGAAGCTGCTAAGCAAATAGAATTTGCATTAGCCAACTGCTTATTTTGGAAAGCAACCTCTAAAATTTTGCATCATCCAACTGTATCTGCATCAGCTAATCTTTAGGTTGCTACCTTCAGGTTAGTTTTAGTGAGCACTGATGGAGATTGAGAAGATGGATAATCATTTTGTAACTGAAAGGGACATGTTAAGTATTTATGTATTGTATTTGACTTAGGGATGAGATCGGTACCGTATCGGTATAGACCGGTCCCGGTCTCGAAAATTGTAAATGTTTGGAACCGGTACCAAAGGTAAAAAGTTCGGGAAATACCGGTACCGGTCCCGATACCGAAACTTAAAACTTTGGCACCGATTTCGATACCGGTATGGTACCATTACCAGTTCCGAATTTGCTAATCCCTAATTTGACAAGTTCCTTAATTTTTCAACCTCCATCTTTTCTTCCACATCTTACATTTTCTAATATTGTATTTTCTTATTGCTCTATGATCTTATGCTTTGGATATTTACAGCATACAGGTTACTTGAATTTGATGTTAATGTTAGAGCTAGACATGTCTACTCTAGTCTCAACTTTCAACAAAGGTTTGCATTGTAATATGCTCAATTTTTTAAAAGTAAAGGCATGTTTTTAAAAGGTTTACTTGATATTTATATTTCACAAAATATATCTATCCCTAGGGAGTTAAAGGTGCTAGGTACGTGACTATAAATTCTTAATACCCTACAATAATATTTAATTATATACTTGAGTATAGTATATTAGAAAAGATGACATGAGTGTAGTATATTACAAAATATGAGTTTAAATAAATGAATGTATCTTATTGTGTATATTTTTACATGATATTTTCTTTAGGAAGCAAAGGCAACGACAGTGGAAGGAAATGATACTGGAGTTGGACACGCAATTTCTTTTCGTTGTAGGTAGTCCAAGGAAAGAAAGCCTCTCCACACATGTAGAATTGTACAACCTTGTTCAAATGCTTGTAGAGAAATGTGACTTACATGAATAGTATTTTCTCCTTTTCATGTATTTAGATTTTAGGAGTTGTACTTACTTTGTGAAATAACTTTCAAGTATATTGTTTTATGTATATATAATTCGGATATGTGAGTGTAGTGACTATTTTTAGTCACTGAATGAAAATTATTATAGATCAATTTACGAAATGTGTTTTTAGACTCAAAATAAACATATTGGCGACTGAAGAGGTAGGTCCCAGCAGAGCCCAGTTGGACCCGCAAGACTCACCTCAAAGAGGGACGTCTGCGCAGTTGAACCCGCAAGACTCACCTTCAACAGGGACGTCTGCGCAAAGGCTAAACTCGCAAGACTCACCTTGAAGAGAGACGTCTGCGCAGAAACCAACTGGATCCGCAGGACCCACCATGCTCAGAGACGTGACGTCCCTACGCGCAGTACGCAAGCTGTTCCCGCAGGAAAAGCCTCCCAATGGTCGACGTACTCCGCCTGTTCCCGCAGCAACGGATACTAGCCATCAGGGAAGGCTACCAGCGCAGCAAGGCTACACGCACAAGGCACTTAACTCTTAAATAATTCAGTAATGTCACCTGAAGAAGGAGTGAGCAAGCCGAGAATATTCCCGCCCAAAGCCGGGAAAACTCCCGCCCAAATGAGCCAGTCCGTACGCTACTGGAGGATCTTTTGTACTGTACCTGACGAGGTATGGACAAAAGATCTGACTAAAGCTGCGACAGCTCACTGACAACAGTACAACGAGCAGCATGCTCTATTACTTAATGTCACTATCAGCCGCTGCCTACTCACCAACCTGTCGTAGCACGTGCATAGCCTGCAGTTGGTGGAAAAGGAATAGTACACAGCCGGCCTGGTCACTATCAGCCGCTGCCTACCCACCAACCACCAGCATGGCATGTGCGTAGCCCACAGTTGGCAGAACAGGAATACTATTCAGCCGGCTGTACCTTCTTGGAAACCTACCTTCGGCTATAAATACTCCAACACCTTGGAATGGTATTATTATCTTATCTTCTCTAGCAATCTCTCAATATATACACTTATATTCAAGAGCAATCTAGTCTGATTCTCACGCCGGAGGGTGGTCACAAGGAGGTACCCCCCCTTCTCAGTGACGAGCTCACGGTGTCTGTTTTGCAGGTCATCAGAAGAACCATCTTTGCCGGACCTAACCCCTCGTGGGAAACATCTATTTAACCCCCAGATTATCCGTAATCTGCCCGGGGTCACTTAGTGTTTCTTCATTAGCGCCATCCGTGCATAAAAGCTAGAACTAATTCTCAGTTTTTTTCAAAACTTCTGGAAAGATGGTTAACGTTACTCCGGTCCCAAGGCCAGGGAGTAACCAAGAAACCCCGGTAACCACAACCCCTGCTACTGGGAGGAACACCGGCGAGTACACAAATTTTACGAACACTACCCCGGTTACTCAAGCCGGGGCAAGTGCAGTAAATTTTACGAACACTACCCCGGTTACCCAAGCCGGGGCAAGTGCAGTAAACAATAATCCCCTGGGATTCATTGATACCCAGGTGGAAAGACAACAGACGAGGCTCCCCCGCCAAACACTTGAACAAGTTAAAGCTTGGGCGGAAGCACGTCAGAAGGAATTCCAAGCTGAGTTGGACGAACGCTTACGTTCCATCCAACAGGCTGACGAATTTGGAAGCACTTAACAGCTCAACATGAGTAGTGAGTGCGAGTACTCGGAGGAATCCGACACCGACGCAAACCCTCGCCATAGGGCGAAAGGGAAGCGTAAGGAAACGGACTTCCAACCGAGAAGGAATTTCGGAGTCACCTTCAAACCAAGGAACGCGGGGGGAAACCCACGCGACTTCTCCAAAACCTTTAGACCAACTGCTGCAAATGCGGGAACATCCAAGTTTGCAAGGGACATTGCGGAAGCAATCGCCCCGAGAAGTGCCAAACAGATGTCCAACATCGGCACTTATGATGGTATATCTGACCCAGACGATCATTTGAACAGATTCATAGCGGGGGCAACCGTCAGCAACTGGACGGAACCCCACGTGGTGTTATATGTTCCAGATGACGCTGGTTGGAGCAGCCAGAGCGTGGTTCGACCGTCTACCGGTCCACCACATCTACGATTGGGCAGACTTCCAACAGAAGTTCAGCCAACACTTCAGTCAACAAAGAAAGTACACTGAAGAGAAATGGACAATCCTCAACTGCATCCGAGAGGAAGATGAGTCTTTACTAGACTTCATCACGCGCTTCAATTCAAAGAAGCTAAGTCTGGGCAGTATTAGCGAAGATCTTATTCGCGCTGCTTTCATCCAGGGCGCGAAAGACCCAGAGCTCATCCGCACCTTAACGGGTAAAGATGGCATACCATCCACATGGGATGCCATCATGACAGCAGCTAAACACTTCGCGGAAACGGAAAAGCAACTGGGTAGAGATCTTCCCCAAAGCACAAACCTCTACACCCAGAAAACAAGAGAAAACAACGTCCTTACCGCCCGACTAAACAAAAAGAGGAAGTTAGGAATTTGGCAGTCAAGGGTAAACTTTGACACCTCATCCGGCTCGCACCCTCGGTTAGGCGGAAAGGACAACATGCAGTCGAACCGGAACTCCAGATGGACGCCACTCACCAAAAGCGTCACCGAGATATTCGCCACTGAGAGGCTCCCATGGCCAGAGGCTCCAATTATCCGACAGCGTCCAAACCCTGATCAAAGCAAATTCTGTGACTTCCACAGGACAAGAGTCCACAACACCGAGGAATGCTTAGACTTGAAGGACATCGTCGAAGCATTTGTCAGAGATGGGACGCTCACACACCTCGTGGCGTAATGAACGCTGAGCAGGCTAATGCGTGTAGAACCCCAGTTGGGGAAAAGACGGACGAAACTGCAGCTACAATGTTGGAGACTACATACTGCGTAAACAACGAGATTCCGAACCAAGTGCATATCGGCTCGATGGCACTCCCCATCCAAACAACATGGAAGGGAGCTCAATTACACAGTCTGCATGTAGATCAATTCCAAACTTGTAAAAGAAAAGGCCCAGAGCCACTTCTAATGGAAATGATTCTCCTTCACACATTGACGCTGATAATCTTACATTTATACTTATGAAATTTCCACACTGATATGCCGGTCTTCACCGCATACATAAGTGGGGAAGTAAGTCGTTGCGTGTGGAAGGCGGCAAAACCCGCATAAACACAAAAAACGACCAACCTTCACGCAGGTCAGTTATAGGTAAAGTTGGGTCATCCCACTAAATGAAAGTGTCGGTCCTACCCGCACAAATCATGATAGAGGAAACCGAACTAACCTATTGACAACCGCGCGTCGAACGGCTAATTTATTCAAAACACTGATATGCCGGTCTTCACCGCATACATAAGTGGGGAAGTAAGTCGTTGCGTGTGGAAGGCGGCAAAACCCGCATAAACACAAAAAACGGCCAACCTTCACGCAGGTCAGTTATAGGTAAAGTTGGGTCATCCCGCTAAATGAAAGTGCCGGTCCTAACCGCACAAATCATGATAGAGGAAACCGAACTAACCTATTGACAACCGCGCGTCGAACGGTTAACTTATTTTAACACACTGATATGCCGGTATTCACCGCATAAATAAGTGTGAAAAGTCGTTGCGTGTGGACGGCGGCAAAACCCGCTTAAACACAAAAAACGGCCAACCTTCACGCAGGTCAGTTATAGGTAAAGTTGGGTCATCCCACTAAATGAAAGTGCCGGTCCTAACCGCACAAATCATGATAGAGGAAACCGAACTAACCTATTGACAACCGCGCTTCGAACGGTTAACTTATTCAACACACTGATATGCCGGTATTCACCGCATAAATAAGTGTGAAAAGTCGTTGCGTGTGGACGGCGGCAAAACCCCGCATAAACACAAAAAACGGCAAACCTTCACGCAGGTCAGTTATAGGTGAAGATCGGTCATCCCCACTAAATGAAAGTGACGGTCTTACCCGCACAATCATGATAGAGGAAACTGAACACTAACCTATTGACAACCGCGCGTCGAACGGTTAACTTGTTCAAAACACTTGGAAAATTGCTAAGTATGCACGAGCGAATCATATATGGTTTATGCGGCAAAACAAGTGCCAAATTAAGCTATAATATGCATGAGCAAGTCATATAACGTCTATAAAGCAAGTCATCCAGTGAAAGGGGCGGTCCTACGCCTCGAGCGCCGCGTCCCACGACGCGA
>NW_027504513.1:0-21148 GCF_021521415.1 Bidens hawaiensis
GTCCAAAGTAAAAGAAAACATCCTACGTGTCCTCGAGTTTCCAAAAGCAGCTACAGCAAACCTGAACATGTGTTAAAATAAAACGTCAACACTTGCGTGTCGGTGAGAAATCAAGTTTAATAGATATAAATAGATAATGACAAAGCACTGCGCGCAACATGTGTATAACTGGTGTTCAACATAGTGTGTAAACAGATTGTGATCAAGCCTAAATAGATCATAGCTCATAGTTCATAGCGTGCTCCAAATCGAGCAAAAACAAATAATCAATCGTGTATGTGCAAACAAACCAAGAAAATCGTAACAATAGGTCTCCCGTGTTCATCTAATGGATCCATGAAAACTTCGGAATAGGCCGATCATAGCGGTTAATGATCAACACATACAAATATACAACACTAGTAAACGTCCATAACACATGGGTTTTGCGCACAAAATTTCATAAACAAGTTTAAGACTCAAGTTGTACGAACACATGAACATCCCAAAACGTTAAAAATAAAAGGGGATTAGGTACGAGATTACTCACCTGTAAAAGGTGCGTTGAAAGATAATGCAAGAACCAACTTATAAACAAGCGAAAGTTAACCTATAAATAAGAGGTTATTGGTTTAACGATTGGTTTTTATGCTTGAATATATGTAAGTCACTTAAACAAATTATATATAAAAAAAATTATATATTATATATTTACCGAGATTTCTGGGCAGAAAAGAAGAGAAGACGGATTGCAAAAAGGGGAGTGGAGGCGTCGCTGAGGATCTTCGGCTGAGAGTAAGGGAGAAAGATTTTGGGGAGAGTATAAGTGTTAGAGTGTTGTGTTTTAATTATCCAAGAAATTAGTTTTATTTATAGGAAAACCCTAGGGAACACATCCCTTGAATTGGGGAAAAAGATCTTATCAAATCAAAGCAAAAGATATCAAAAGCAAGAGATATGGTGGCAGCTGCAGGGGATGGGGAAGGCTGACAGGTTACTGTTCATAGCATGGGAGGGGTCAGTCAAAGTACTGTTCAAGACATGGAAAAGAAGATTTTAAAAGATTATGCCAGTTACTTTTTCTAACAACCAAGAGGGTTGGTAAGCAAGCTGCGCCGAAAGTGACTTTTCGGACAGATGTCAGATCTGGCCTACTGTGCCCATACCTTGGCAGGTATAGCACAGAAGATAAGATATTTCAAAAGCGTACAGGCTGGCTTAAACTGGAGAAAAGACTTAAGTGTCTAGCGCGAGAAGGCTTGAGTGCGCGAGGGCGAAGGCAGACAGAACAATCCTTAGCGCGCCGCAGGAAGAACTACGATCCTTAGCGCGCCGCGGGAAGAACTACAATCCGTTGCGCGTCGCGGGAAGAACTACAATCCTTAGCGCGCCGCGGGAAGAACTACAATCCTTAGCGCGCCGCGGGAAGAACTACGATCCTTTGCGCGCCGCGGGAAGAACTACAATCCTTAGCGCGCCGCGGGAAGAACTACGATCCTTTGCGCGTCGCGGGAAGAACTACGATCCTTAGCGCGCCGCTGGGAACAGTTCGCCTCGCGTATCGCAGGAACAGCTGGTCTTCACGCAGGCTTCCTTGTAAGGAGTCTGGCGCGTGGAGCTGCGCAGACATCCTTAGGCGGGAAAAACCAAAGGACAAGCTAAGAGTTAAGAGAAAAAGGGGTTCAAGGCTTAAGGGTTAAGCAGAGGGGCGGGACGGCGACAAGAGAGAAAAAGGGGCGGGACAGCGGAAAGGAATTATTATTATTATCATTATTATTATTAGTAATATATATATATATATATATATAGGATAAGATTTATAAAGATTATAATCAAATTTTAAATCTTAAAATCGGATTCGAAAACGGGTACCTGGGTCGGGTCGGATTTGGGCAGATGTCACAGTCTCTCCTACTTTAAGAAATTTCGTCCCGAAATTTATCTCGAAGTAGGATGCGCAGAGAAAAGGTGCGGGACAAGCAAACTTAGTTTGTGAAAGCGCGTAGCGTACTCGCGCGCTTCGCCACTGTACTGATTCAAGTTCCAAAATTCCTCCTCAAGGCGCTTTACTTCGTTGGGAGGGCAGAATTCTCGAGTCAAAAGATCCTTGAATTCCTCCCAGAGCATGCTAGAAGCAGCCTCTGCGCCACGCGCGTAAGCTACTCCGTTCCACCATGTAAGCGCCCTTGATTCCAGGACACTTGAGGCGTATAAGGTTCGTCGGTCTGGAGGGCAATGGGTATGGAGGAAGGTGTTCTCAATTTTCTCGAGCCATTGGAGCATTACGGTGGCTCCTTCGAGCCCTGTGAATTTCGGAGGGTTACCCGCATTAAAGGACTTAATATTGTATCCGGAGGGGTTGGTATTATTTTAATTTAAGGCTTGGGCTATTGCGGCGGCCATTTCCTGGGAACGACGCTGCATACGTCTGCGCGAGGCTTCTCTCCTCTGATGACGGCGAGCTGATAGCGGAGGCATTCTATAAAAGTTTTAGTTTTTGCTACTATCTTGGTATGGGAAATCGTTTTAGCGCAAAGTATATCATTGTAAAGCTTGTTTCGCGGAGTTAAATGCTATCAATTTTTGAAGTAAAATATGAATTTAAATGCAAACTTAATACAGGTAATGAATTCGAATTGAAAATCGACAATTCATGCATCACCATGACTTTTCAAATCTTCAATTTAAAATATACGAGTAAATGAGTATTGGAGGTTGACAATTCATGTATCACCATGACTTTTCAAATCTTCAATTTAAAATATACGAGTAAATGAGTATTGGAGGTTGACAATTCATGTATCACCAAGACTTTTCAAATCTTCAATTTAAAATATACGAGTAAATGAGTATTGGAGGTTGACAATTCATGTATCACCATGACTTTTCAAATCTTCAATTTTAGAACATAAAGTTAATGGGGATTGAAAATCAACTATTCATGTATCACCATGACTTTTCGGATTTTCAATGTTAAGTCCCAACAACAAACGAATATGTAAGTAAAGAAACGAACTGAAATTTAACAATAAAAATCGAAAGATCGCGGATAAAACATGAAATCATGTGCTGCGTATGCGTAAGCATATTTTATAAATATCGAGTAATTAACAATTAGCGCGCAATCATGAGATTTTTCTCATGCGCGAGAAGGGACTCTTAGGTATTCTAGGTCGTTACGTCTAACCACCTAATCCTAAAGTCACGGAGCTCTGATACCAATCTGTAACACCCCGACCGATGGCGGATTATACATCGGGGCACTACGAATTGTTTCATTACTCGCGACACTATTTGGGTGTCAATATTTAATAAATACATTTCATTGCGCATGCGCGAACACACCATAAAGTAACATAAATCACATATAACTCATAATATTCAAATACATAAATTTGTCTTGTTATATTTTAGACTAGGTCCAAAGTAAAAGAAAACATCCTACGTGTCCTCGAGTTTCCAAAAGCAGCTACAGCAAACCTGAACATGTGTTAAAATAAAACGTCAACACTTGCGTGTCGGTGAGAAATCAAGTTTAATAGATATAAATAGATAATGACAAAGCACTGCGCGCAACATGTGTATAACTGGTGTTCAACATAGTGTGTAAACAGATTGTGATCAAGCCTAAATAGATCATAGCTCATAGTTCATAGCGTGCTCCAAATCGAGCAAAAACAAATAATCAATCGTGTATGTGCAAACAAACCAAGAAAATCGTAACAATAGGTCTCCCGTGTTCATCTAATGGATCCATGAAAACTTCGGAATAGGCCGATCAAAGAGGTTAATGATCAACACATACAAATATACAACACTAGTAAACGTCCATAACACATGGGTTTTGCGCACAAAATTTCATAAACAAGTTTAAGACTCAAGTTGTACGAACACATGAACATCCCAAAACGTTAAAAATAAAAGGGGATTAGGTACGAGATTACTCACCTGTAAAAGG
Source organism: Bidens hawaiensis (assembly GCF_021521415.1). Taxonomy (NCBI): domain Eukaryota; kingdom Viridiplantae; phylum Streptophyta; class Magnoliopsida; order Asterales; family Asteraceae; genus Bidens; species Bidens hawaiensis. The sequence goes on from NW_027504513.1 coordinate 3,938, forward strand.
TGCGTTGAAAGATAATGCAAGAACCAACTTTTAAACAAGCGAAAGTTAAGCTATAAATAAGAGGTTATTGGTTTAACGATTGGTTTTTATGCTTGAATATATGTAAGTCACTTAAACAAATTATATATAAAAAAAATTATATATTATATATTTATCGAGATTTCTGGGCAGAAAAGAAGAGAAGACGGATTGCAAAGAGGGGAGTGGAGGCGTCGCTGAGGATCTTCGGCTGAGAGTAAGGGAGAAAGATTTTAGGGAGTGTATAAGTGTTAGAGTGTTGTGTTTTAATTATCCAAGAAATTAGATTTATTTATAGGAAAACCCTAGGGAACACATCCCTTGAATTGGGGAAAAAGATCTTATCAAATCAAAGCAAAAGATATCAAAAGCAAGAGATATGGTGGCAGCTGCAGGGGATGGGGAAGGCTGACAGGTTACTGTTCATAGCATGGGAGGGGTCAGTCAAAGTACTGTTCAAGACATGGAAAAGAAGATTTTAAAAGATTATGCCAGTTACTTTTTCTAACAACCAAGAAGGTTGGTAAGCAAGCTGCGCCGAGAGTGACTTTTCGGACAGATGTCAGATCTGGCCTACAGTGCCCATACCTTGGCAGGTATAGCACAGAAGATAAGATATTTCAAAAGCATACAGGCTGGCTTAAACTGGAGAAAAGACTTAAGTGTCTAGCGCGAGAAGGCTTGAGTGCGCGAGGGCGAAGGCAGACAGAACAATCCTTAGCGCGCCGCGGGAAGACCTACGATCCTTAGCGCGCCGCGGGAAGAACTACAATCCGTTGCGCGTCGCGGGAAGAACTACAATCCTTAGCGTGCCGCGGGAAGAACTACAATCCTTAGCGCGCCGCGGGAAGAACTACGATCCTTTGCGCGCCGCGGGAAGAACTACGATCCTTAGCGCGCCGCGGGAAGAACTACGATCCTTTGCGCGCCGCGGGAAGAACTACGATCCTTTGCGCGCCGCGGGAAGAACTACGATCCTTAGCACGCCGCGGGAACAGTTCGCCTCGCGTATCGCAGGAACAGCTGGTTTTCACGCAGGCTTCCTTGTAAGGAGTCTGGCGCGTGGAGCTGCGCATACATCCTTAGGCGGGAAGAACCAAAGGACAAGCAAAGAGTTAAGAGAAAAAAGGGGTTCAAGGCTTAAGGGTTAAGCAGAGGGGCGGGACGGCGACAAGAGAGAAAAAGGGGCGGGACAGCGGAAAGGAATTATTATTATTATCATTATTATTATTAGTAATATATATATATATATATATATATATATATATAGGATAAGATTTATAAAGATTATAATCAAATTTTAAATCTTAAAATCGGATTCGAAAACGGGTACCTGGGTCGGGTCGGATTTGGGCAGATGTCACATCGGGATCCAAACTAACAATCTCGCATGGTCTAGCTCAAGTCCTTCGTTACCAATATCCACCGAAAGAGACACAAGTAGGGATTAAACTTGGGTCTCTAGTGGAGAAACAAAGTCTTCCTACCACTAGACCACAAGCGGGGGATTACTTGATGTGAGCTAATGAGATTTAATTCATTTATCTTTATTGTTTGCATTATAATGTAAAATTAGATTTAAAATCTGACTGTTTAACTTCTTTTGATATATTTGCATCTCTTATTTAGCTTAATTATATTGTTTTAGCTCGTTAACACTTTCAACCTATGAAATTTAATAATGAACCTGAACCAAGTAGAATTAAATAAAAACTAGCTCAAAATAATCATAGGGAATATTAATATAAAAAATATTTATAATTTATATCACATCGTAATTAAAGTTATAATATTCATTCATCACATTAAAACATTTTACACATTACATATAGTCTTAAGGAAATAACATGGAAACAAGATAACATTGTTTATTGTCTTGTTAGCATAAGTCTATAACGGTACTACGTTTTGAACTTCAAAGCAAACGTTGAACTTATGTACCCGCATAATGTATAAAATAAAAACGCTTAACGATATAAATAGTTAGTGACCAACCATAGATTGATATATACATATAGTGTTTTATCACAGAATTGACTGCAGGCTCATCAAATTCAAAAGAAGCTGTTTCTTTTGAATTGATATATACCCCACGATATTTTCATTTAAAGAAGCTGTTTCTTTATTTTTGCTACGAGCTTTTGTTAAAGTTTCTTATTTATTTTATATTTATCTTATTAGTTTTTCTACTCGTTTTATCAAATTATATTATCAGATTCTGTATTTGTTAATTTTGCTACTATTTTTTAAATACTTTACTTCTCGATTGTGCTACGGATTCTTTTGAATTAGTTTTTATATTTCTTTCTTTTTTTTTTCTTTTAAAAATTTTTGCCATATACTTTGCTAAGAATTTGTTTAGTTATATATTAACTATTTATTTTCTCATATTTGTTATGGATTTTATGAAGTTAGATTTCGGATACTTGTTTTCTCAAGTTTTACTATGTATTTTGAAATTAAATTTTTTGTTGTTATTTATAGAATACTTATTTTCTCAAGCTTCAAGTCCCGGATCGATAATCAACACACATATTAAACGACTTACTCTCGTTTATATTAATCAGAAAATATAACTAAAAGAAACTGATTACAACCCTCAAACCCTAACTCGGTTTGACTCTTAATGAACCCTAACTCGGTTACATCGATCACGTGTGTGTCACTTGGATGAACCCTAAACTCGGTTGCATCTCATAGGCCACAATCTCTAATGTCTAATCATACATCGGTTTATATAGGACTAACATAACTTGCTAGCCAAGACATTACCTAATATAATTACAATACAAGTAGAAAACATAATGTAATTAGAAAACATAACCAAATATGACCGACTTGTCAACATTGGTCCCTCAAGTTCACCGACTTGTGACTTGGAGTCTGAAATTACGTCCAACAAAGTTAATTATTGATTTTAATACAGATTTTATGATGTTATTTTTGTTATATTTACTTTCTCAAGTTTGCTATGAAATTTGCTACGGATTTTTATTGGGAAAGGAATATATGTAGCTAGATCATAGCAAAATGCGTTCCTAGCTCATTCGTAGCATAATATGCGACCGAATTTTTCCATAGGAAAATCTGTAGCTAATATTTGTTCATGTAGTAGTGTAACCGGCATTCGAATAAATCATTAACCAAACCGATAAACACCACTATCCCAGATTTGTGGTAGTTCCATTGAAATAATTGGACGCCACTCAAAGTAAACTATTTTGTCTGCCTTGTGAAAATTGACACCTTCCATACCGAGGGCTATCTCTGTCCGATTCATTATGCGGTGGTTGTTTGTTTGCTTGTATAGTGTGTTAATAGTCATATATCTGGACCCTGGACATGTGCTGTTTCTTTTCTAATAAATTATCGTTTAAAAGAATTTGTAAGGTTGTTGATGTGAGAAACTAAAGGTAGTACGGGACCAAATAGTATAGAGTATAAACCACGTAAACATTAATTGTGTACCCATGCTAGATATGGATAAGCTTGCTAATTTCTACAATATATGACGAGGGGTGTTACTTATATTAGTGCTATGATTTGACTTGTTCAAGTTCATTTTTCCACGACAAGCTAACATAGCTAACGACCACATATATTTTCTTTCAAACTAAAAATAAAACAAAAGAAGTAAAAACCAATTTCCCAACTGCCAGATCTTTAAGCATATGCTTGCTGTACAAGAAAACAAAAGTTAAACAGATGACTTAAGCCCTGACGTCTTTTCAACCACTACAAATCTATCATCTTGGACTTGCAACTTCATTCCATGCCAATCACAAACACTAACACATGTTGACCTCAGAGCTTGTTTTCATCCCATCACCCGGAGCCGGCCACCTGCCACCAACGCTAGAGCTTGCAAAGCTTCTCCTTAACCATGACCAACGACTTTCAGGCACCATCATCATAATGAACTTCTCGAAACACGCAGCCGAAACCCGCCCAAGTGTTCCCCGTCTCCGCTTCATCGATATCCCATGCGATGAGTCCACTATGGCTCTCATCTCACCCGCAACCTTCTTGTCCGCCTTTGTCGAACACCACAAGCCGCATGTTAGAGACATTGTCCGAGGCATCACCGAGTCTGGAACAGCTAGACTTGTTGGTTTCGTTGTTGACATGTTTTGTGTAGGCATGATTGATGTCGCCAACGAGTTTGGAGCTCCAGCTTACACTTATTTCACATCCGGAGCCTCTTCGCTTGGGCTTATGTTTTACCTGGAGGCCAAGCGGGACGATGAGGGCTTTGATGTAACCGAGTTGAAAAACTCGGAAACCGAGTTGCCTGTACCGGGTTTTGTTAACCCGGTACCGGCTAAGGTTTTACCCGGAGTTTTGTTTGATAAGGAAGGCGGGTCCAAATGGTTTCTCGATATCACTACAAGGTTCCGTGAGTCGAAGGGTATTCTAGTAAATACGTTTCAAGATCTGGAAACACATCCACTAGAGAAACTTTTAAGCAGTAGTCCAGACATCCCTCTAGTGTATCCGGTAGGTCCGATAGTAAACTTAGAGAACAAGAACAATGACTGTAAAACCGACGAGATTATGAGGTGGCTAAACGAACAGCCAGATAGCTCGGTGGTGTTCTTGTGCTTCGGAAGCATGGGAGGCTTCAACGAGGAACAAGTGAAGGAAATAGCGGTGGCCCTTGAACGGAGTGGACACAGGTTTCTGTGGTCACTCCGTAGGCCACCGGCCAAAGGAAAGATGGAGTTTCCCAAGGATTATGACAACTTTGAAGAGGTCCTTCCCGAGGGCTTCCTTGAACGCACATCCGGTTTGGGGAAAGTGATAGGGTGGGCCCCGCAGACCGCAGTGTTGGCCCACCCGTCAGTTGGTGGGTTTGTGTCGCACTGTGGGTGGAACTCGACGTTGGAGAGTATATGGTTTGGGGTTCCCATGGCGGCTTGGCCATTATACGCGGAACAGCAGCTGAACGCTTTTGAGCTCGTGGTGGAGCTTGGGATTGCGACGGAGATTAGGATGGATTACCGGATGAGTAGGAAAGAAGGCGGTGACAACGAGGTGATACTGGTGAAGACGGAAGAGATTGAAGGCGGGATTAGGAAGTTGATGAGTGATGCTGAGTTAAGAAAGAAGGTGAAAGACATGAAAGAGAAGAGTAGGCATGCACTTGTTGAGGGTGGATCTTCTCATGCGTCTATTGAGAATTTCATCGACCATGTAATGAATATGTAAGGACTTAAGATGTAGATTATATATATGCTTTTCTGTTTTTGAGTAATTTGTTTTGTGCCTAGTCTAGTGTTATAAGAAGTTTCTTTTAACTACGTGGCTACATTTTTTATTTCATAATCCACAGCCATCTCTCCGCCACTCATCTTACACTTGCATTAAATTATTATTTCTATCTTAGCGTTTTAAATCTTTCAACATCCCGTGATGGTCACCTATACATGACTGGATGCAATTGCAGTGTACTCCCTCTGTTTTATTATAACTGTTTTAGTTTGATTTTTTAAGTCTTTTTTATTTAATTTTGATCGACAATATTTTTGTTTGTGTTATATAATACTTGATGTAAAATATATGAATGGATTGGATTTTAAATGTAGTTTACATTGATATAATTTTCATCAAGTATTATATGATACAAACAAAAATATTTACAGTCAAGGTTGCAAAAGAAAGACTTGAAAAGTCAAACTATGACACTTATAATTGGACGGAGGAAGTATGTTTTTGTTTTATTTTTTCCCTCTTCCGTCGTCATTAATGAGCAGTGATTTCTAGTTACCTTATGTTGTAGTGGGCAGACTGCATGTGTAGTTTTTTTCAATCAGTGTACGTTTAGTACTTTTTTTCCTTGATTTATCTTTTTCAATTTGGGGAGAAATACAAAACTCTTTGAGAGCAATCTGTGAGAATTTCAACTTAAGCTGACATTTAATTCGTGACATGCAAACAAATAAGAGTTCCGTAATATAATAAACAATTAATGATGAGGCCCATGTATAAATCAAAATAATATCACCTTAGAGCACACGCTACCTTATACAACGAAAGTAGTTTGTTTCTTCCTCTAATTTATGGTCTTTTGATGTCGGCCCAAGTATTGAAGACTGGGCTATTATGTTTCTGGAGGCCCAAGATCGCGCAACAAAGGGTGGTCCACGAAAAAGGTCATAACTTGGCCCACGAAGCTCCGTTTCAGGCCCATTACCAGTCGAATCCAAGCTTGAGACGAGGAGCACATTGTGGCAAATGCCTACAGCGGTTTGGCCCCTGTCTGAAGCCCAAAAACGACTCCTAAATAAAGTTTTGAGCCTTTTATTGTTTTTTCAGCACTTTTTATGTTTTTATTTTTGGGTTTGTGTTTGGCCCATGGCCCGTTTTAGGCCAATTTCGTATTAGAACTCTTATTTATATGTTGGTGATGTAAGATGAACAAGGAGACTTAAATATTAATAAATTTCGTTTTTCTCTTCATTTTCCCTAGACCTTTGGGTGGGATTTGGGAGTTTTGAAGTTCATCACGGGTATTCACTGAATCAACGTGATTCGATCTTCGTTTTGTTTATACCGCTGCATCATCTTTCTTATTTAAATAATGACTTAGATCCAAATAGTTTTTTAATATAGATAATGACCTTCAATATCTTGTATAAAATTATGATTCTATCTAATATTAACCTAAATATCTAAATTACTAGGTTAAACATTAACTCTAATACCTTTAAAATACCTTGGTGAAACACTATGCAATCAAAACATGGACAAATTTTAAAGTCTGAATTTAGTGTTAAACGAGTCATGGTGGTATCATGCTTATGCATCGTACACATAAAGAGCAATTTTGGAAAAAATAATATATGTTGTTGTTAGTGTAAGTTTTCAAAATGGATCTGGCAATTTGTTTGGATCAATACGAGACATTAGTGAGCAAAAATCACTAAAATCACTAAAATCTGGGATCAATTGTAGCAAACCCGTAGAGAGAGAAAGTAATGGAGGTAGAGAAAGAAAAGTGACAACAAGGTTATGATGCATGGATGAATAGTACACTAATTATAGTGTCCATACACACTCCTAGGTTTTCATAAATGAGCCTTTAATGATGGGCCCAAATGAGCAATTACAAGCAAGTGGCCTTCGGCCCAATACAAGAGTTAAACAAAAGCTAAACAAATATTACGTGATTGAACCATGTAATACATAAGCCAAACAAATAAACAAAACGAGGTCCAACAATCTCACTCTAGGCTTTTGTATTGATGACAGATTATGTATCTAACTCTTCTTCATCAATCTGTCTCATAGTTATACGTGACATCTGCTTCAAACAATCGATTTTTGATGAAGCGATTGACGAACTTGTTAAACTTATTGATTTCCAGATCTCCCATCATTGACCGTTGAAGCTTCAAGATATCTTGTTCTCCCAATCGAAGAAGTTCATGCTCATCGAAGAAACAAAGATCAATTCCACCATTGTACTACACAACTGTCATCAAAAGTCCATCCATTCAGTGGATCAAACATGTCATCCTCAAAAGCATCTGTGATAAACAATAGGTCCACTGGTAGGCCATCTTGTACTTCCAGACGTCTCTCAAATTTTCAATGTATTTATTGATCTCGGTGAGGTGAGGGAACTTCTTTCCTTAACTTTGTAGTTTTCTAAGTTTTTCTTGGCTTCCATTTTTTTATGTTACTTTTGTACTAATGAGCAAATCCCGTGGCATCATCCTCTTATCTTAAAAAGTGGTTTAAATTCCATTTCAGACGAAGTGTGCAATTAGGTGTGGGAAGATACGTAAGATCACCATTTGCCCTTCGAATTACCCAGCATTCATTGACATGATCCCTTATGCTAAAGAGAATTTGACTAGCATCATGAAAGAGATCGTTTTGGTCTATGAAGCTCCATCGATCACTAATCCCGATCCACTTTCTCTTTTGAATATGAGGACTTTCCCCTTCAACTAGAGCACTCGACACTTCATGGTCGAAGAGTGTCTGAGAGGGACCAGCGGTATCTTCGACAGGTCCATCCAATGTAGCCAGCACATATATTGAATCTATAATGCCCACTACAGGAGATAAAGGACCACGGGACATTTTTACCTTGAATTCCTTTGATCTATTCTTCCGCCATCTTCTCCATATCTTGGTCCTCCTTGTGACGTCTTTCAATCTCAGGATCTTTAAATTGCCCTTCGGCATCAACAGTTGAAGTCTCACCCTCTACATTTCCAACATCCGCATTGCCATCACCACCATTATCATCATCGTTATCATGATCATGAACGCCATCATCACCCTCATCATGCTTGTCTTCTTCCTCATCATCATCAGACCCGTCACTATTTGACTCTTCCTCCACAACCACCTTTTTGCAGCCGTACCTGAAGTACAAGCACCTTTATCACCTCTTTCAACCTCTTTGGAAGAATTATGTAAGATTTGTCATTTTTTGAACCCGAAAACACGATCTGCTTAAATTTTTGGTTTGGATATAAATTATTGTTAATTATTTTCATTTACATTAATTATATAAAAAAAATTGTTCATTTATATTATCAAAGTATTTTAGATATGTTAAATAATCCTCAAATATATTAAACAGGTGTTTATAATTGCATTTAGTCAAGTTCATGGGTTAATTGTGTTATTTAAACAAATTGTTCAACGAGTTGACCCGTCAAACTAGGTTACGATGAAGCTTCATCCTGGTCACAATACGCTACCAAGTAGCAGTTCTGCAGTTTTCATTTTTTAAACGACTTTACTCGATTATAGTTGGAGATCTTGTCTAATTCGTCTTTTTATTCGATTTTTCTCTAAGAAAACGAATGTGGACATGTTCCTAACACTAAAGCCAGTAACTTAATCCCCAAGTTGAGATCATTTGGCTCTTTTATGTTTATTTTCTTCCTTACAGGAGTGATTCTCCAAATCTTATCAATTAACGAGTTGTAAACGAATTTGCTATATAAACCAACCTCCCTAAACATTATTTCTTTATTATCGATTCTTACTCCCAAAAACCGTCCATAAGTGCTTCAATATCAAGTTCTTAATAATTTGACTTTCCAAGAGTCAACGTTTCTTCCCATCACATCACGATTCTCCAAGTTCCTCAAGCTTTCCAGGTAAATTGTGAACATGAAAGTTATTTGTTTTCATCATATAAACAAAAACCCTGAATCAATTTCAATGATTAAAGGGGTTTTGTTGTTCAATTTTGTTTTACGTGATATGAGTTTTCTTTAGAACGACTTTATTTTTGGTGTTTAGGTCATCACACTTTCTAATTTATATAGCCCCATTGCCTCACTCAAGCCAGACTGTGTTGTCTTAACCAGGTCCATGTTGGCTTCAGAGTTTGTCTTTGGCGTTCCCTCGGGAAACCATACCATCGGCTGCCACTTGACAGTCGTTGTGTCGCCACAAGAACAGAACTCTATGGCGTAACACAAGGTGGAATGAGAACCCGGGAGGGCTCGGGATCCAAACTAACAATCTCGCATGGTCTAGCTCAAGTCCTTCGTTACCAATATCCACCGAAAGAGACACAAGTAGGGATTGAACTTGGGTCTCTAGTGGAGAAACAAAGTCTTCCTACTACTAGACCACAAGCGGGGGATTACTTGATGTGAGCTAATGAGATTTAATTCATTCATCTTTATTGTTTGCATTATAATGTAAAATTAGATTTAAAATCTGACTGTTTAACTTCTTTTGATATATTTGCATCTCTTATTTAGCTTAATTATATTGTTTTAGCTCGTTAACACTTTCAACCTATGAAATTTAATAATGAACCTGAACCAAGTAGAATTAAATAAAAACTAGCTCAAAATAATCATAGGGAATATTAATATAAAAAATATTTATAATTTATACCACATCGTAATTAAAGTTATAATATTCATTCATCACATTAAAACATTTTACACATTACATATAGTCTTAAGGAAATAACATGGAAACAAGATAACATTGTTTATTGTCTTGTTAGCATAAGTCTATAGCGGTACTACGTTTTGAACTTCAAAGCAAACGTTGAACTTATGTACCCGCATAATGTATAAAATAAAAACGCTTAACTATATGAATAGTTAGTGACCAACCATAGATTGATATATACATATAGTGTTTTATCACAGAATTGAGTGCAGGCTCATCAAATTCAATATAGTTGCCCCTCTCCAGCCCAAGATCAAATAATTCATCATTGCCAAAAGGCAAAACCTTTAATAACCTGCCATATTCAAGCTTTTGCACCGGTTTTATGTTTATTGGCATAGTTTCTAGACTTTTGAGTAGCACTGTAAACAAGCCAAGCCAAAGATATCTCAGCTCGTTTAACCTACGAGAGACCTTGCTTAGCTTGTTACTAATGCTCGAGCTCAACTCATTGGTAGTTTTTCAAGCTTGAGCTCAGTCTCATTTAACTTACGAGAGCTTGACCTCTACTTAAAAAGTTCGAGCTCGACTCGTTAGTAGTTTTACAAGCTTGAGCTTGGCTCATTTCACGCACTATTTCTAAATCTAACGAAAACTAATATTTTGGTTTTGAAGAAAGTTAAATACAGAACAGTCAGTTTGTTTTTTTTATTTCGGTTCAATTTTCTCTGTTTCTTGCACACCTTGTTAATACTTTATTCTTAATATAAAGTACTTAAAATTTTAAAATATCATCAAAACTTATTGTTCAGTGTAGTTTTACACTACAGGCCGCCTGTCAAAATGGGTTTTATCGATTCAGAAAACTTAGCCCAAATCAATTAGTTTGTGTTTTAACTTCACAAAAAGTAATTTTAAAATATACGGTATTTTTCCCTTTTAAAAATACCAGCAATTAACTCAAAACCAACCTTTTGAAAGATTTCGGATTTACCCTTTTGTTCCAAAATTGACTCGAAAGAATGTTCAATATCGACCCAAAACCCGTGTTTATCCTCAACAAACTATAACTGTTACATATTTTGAGCTCTTGAAAAGTCAACCAGTATTTTATTTGAATTTAGATGGCATTTACCAGTCACCTTGAGAAGTAACTTTCCTTGGTATATTGCCATATTAGTCTTGCACGGGCTTACTAGCTCGATACGACTGATGAAATCAGCATATATTTGATTAAAGCACGAGTATAAATGTCAATAAAAAAACAATTTAGACAAAATAATTAATAAGTACCTATGATTTGTTTCCAGTGTTTCCGTCCATTTCTCCACTCACATCCATCCTACAGTCAAATTACTTAGTGGTCAAGTTTGAGAATTAATTAGAGATTGTTATGGTCAAATTGCAATAAACAAAATTAAAGTAAACTATAGTTTTCGTCGTGGGGCATTTTCTGGAATTGAGATATTAGAAGTTTAAGCTTTAAGTACAGATTAGTGGTTATGCATTTGCAAAAGATTTATATATTATTTAAATATTTTCATCATATCTTATATATAAATAATGATAATAAATTTATAAATATATTTAAAAAAATATGTAAATATTTGTCACACCCCGATCAAAGGCGACGGAACATGCCTGGATGCAACGTGATTGGACAAATACACAAGACGCTATTAAATCGACAATATTTAATCAGCTCATTTTGTTTCATGAAACAATAAACAACACCCATAACTTGTTCATACAAAAACAATTATACAAGTAAACAAATATATATATATATATATTGTTTGTTTTGCTAATATCCTAATAGTCTTGATAACGTTTTTCATCAAGTCCTCAAGTGAACAAAAGTCAAACCTGTAACATTGCATAAAATAAAGTTTAGCAACACAAAGGTTGGTGAGCAATTTCATAGTTTTGAACGGATATGTATATAATAAGAAATGCCACAATCTTGTATACGAAACAATAAATACAAGCAATAACTTTGATAAATAGATATCGCTAAACACATTAGCGAGACATAGCTATAAGAGGATGCGGAATAGTCTAGGATTTTATAGTTATCGTTAATAGCATTACGTTAATGACACCTTGCTATAAGGGGTTGCCAAATAGACTAGGATTTATAGTTCCACCAACCAAAAGTGATAAACACGTAGGCAAATAATCATGTAAGCATAGAACACCAAATCGAGCAATTATTTAAGTAAAGTATGCAAGAAAGTTTGTGGTTTAAGACTTAAGTATAAAACATATTGTTTGAATAAGTATGCAATATCACCCCAAAAACGAAAGATGGAAAACGGGGTATGAAAAGTACTCACGTTAAAGTAATAAACTTGAAAGATGGTTGATTTGGAGTTTAACCGGTATGTCGGGGTTTAACGAACGAAGCCTAAATAAAAGAAATCTTGTATTAGGAAAGTTGTCTTGGAAGTGTTTAGGATAAAATAAATATTAAGTAATGTAAACAATTAAAGTTGAAGGTTTAAAATGCAACCATGTAAGAAATTATAATAATAACCCTTTAAAAATGTAAGTTTGCTCAAAACCGGGTTAAAGTATTTAACCTTAATATTTACTCAACCTATGTTAAGTAATAAGGTGGGTAAAAATGCAAGAATGCAAGTCCCTTCGGAATATAGATACTAAAACGGCTTTTTAACGAGTGTTCGGGTTGTTGGTTCGGGTTGGTCAAACCCAAAGTCAACTTCCCAAAATAATAAATGTTATGAGATAACTCAATAAAACTAATAAGACTTAACCAAGTATGTAGTTCTATTGTTTTAGAACTAACAATGCACGTTAAGAGAGTGTTCAGTTTTGTCGGTCAAAACTTTGTTATGAGATCAAGTTGGATTGTAACATCCTACTTTTAGTTATAAAATAAAATAAATTTCGTTTAATCAATAACGTGTCGTGTATCGGTTTAGATAATAAACTATAAGAGGACGGGCTTGGATTTTAGAAGATGGAATAAAAAATGGAATGGCCCTTAGGTCCATGGGCTTAAGGGAGTATAAATACCCCTTAAACCCTAAATCTTTCCATTTTTATCCATCTCTTACACCATAGCCTACACCTTGAAAAACACACAGAAACACCATCTTATATTCCGAGCCAAGATCCGAATGTGAAAACCCGAGCTTGTTGGTGCTTAGAACGTCGTAACAAGCCCAACCTACATCAATACTAGATCGTGTCCGTAGATCGACTACGTTTATGGTACGTTTATAATGAGAACTTTTTCGCTTAGGCTCGGATTCGTTTAAGTAATTCTAGATATGTATATAACTGATAGAAACGAATCAAACGCAATGAGTCTCAACTAAATCCGTTAATGTTTGATATGTTAATTGATAACCTAAAGAACTGGGTATGTATATGGACCTATCGCACCATTAAAAATGGACTGATTGATGGTTTAGTTGATTGGGGTTTGTTGGCGTCATGAATACGAGTAGATTGATATCAATTTTGTGTTATTATTCAAGATTTGAGGGTTAATCGGGATCTGGCATATGTTAACTGTGTTGATGTTCTTGACAATTTTGACTTTGACCTCTGGGTCAAAGTCTGGATAAGATTGATGCAATTCGTTATGTCCAGATAACGAATTAGTTCACCCATTCGTTATGTCCAGATAACGAATCAGTTTGCCCATTCGTTGTGTCAGAATAGCGAATTTGCTCACCCAGTTCGTTGTGACAAGATAACGAATCAGGTGATTCGTTACTCGCCCAATTCGTTATGTTAAGATAACGAATCAAGTCATGTTCAGATAACAAATCAGAATGACGAACCAAATGATGACAAGATGATGAACTAGGATAACGAACCTAACCATGATAAGATAACGAACCAGAATAACGAATCAGTTAACGAATCAGGCTTAATTCGTCATAACGAATGAGTTTAGAGAATAAAATAATAATTTAAAATCCTAATAGAAAATGTATTAAGACAGTTAATGAAAATAAAATTTTTCCAAGTTGACATGGCAGCTTAACCCAGCCAGGGGCTCTGCCCCTTGGACCCCGCTAGGGGCTGCGCCCGTAGAACCCCGCTGCCAGGGGCGCTGCCCTGGACCCCGCTCTTTGAAGGTTATAATTAAACTAGGTAGCACGATTCAAGTAGTGATAGTTAATTGATATATGTAATTATTATACAGTTAGCCGTGCACAGCTAAGGAAAGGAATAACAATTAACGGTGAACGTAGCCGAGTTCAGGTGAGTTTCTAGGCCCATTTCCTTGTTATGTTTTCGGGGTTGTGTGAAATACTCGATGTGATAGTTAATACACTTACCTTAAATGGTAAGTGTATGCCATGAATGATTTATGTGATAGATATAATGATATGAACGTGATTGAAAGCTTGTCGGTACGTGAACGATCTTCGGATATTGCACGTATTGACAAGGGAGGTATGTATATGAAGTATGGATGTGTACGATATGTATATATATGTACAACATATGAATATGTATGATTGATTAAAAAATATATGTATGTTACGGGTATGTAAAGGCAGTATGTACGAAGATGAAGAAGTAAGGGATCAGACCCTAATAATATCTGAGACAGAGAAGAAAAGAGGGATCAAACCCTAATAATATATGAGATAGAGAAAAAAAGGATCAGACCCTAATAATATCTGAGATAGACAAGAAAGGGATCAGACCCTAATAATATCTGAGATAGACAATGACAGAAGGATCAGATCCTAATAATATCTGAGATAGAATGGACAGTAATTATATAGTATGAAAGTATGTATGAAATTATGTAATGAAAGTAAATTAGCAAAGTAATTATTTATGTATCTTCGAATGCATAATGGAAGGTAAGTATATGTATTGTATGATGTATGATTAACTAGAACTCACTCAGCGTAGCTGACTTTTAGTATGCACGCAGGTGAGTAGAATGAGACGGCTGGCTTGAGCGGGGACACATGCAGAAGAATAAGAGTCTCGCATCTGAAGACGCATGATGTTTTATATTTAACGTTTTAATTTTGAAAGACAAGAATGTTTTTATGACATGATATGAATTGTTATTGTAATATTATGAAAGTTTTATATTCCGCGTAAAGTTTTAATTAGCTCTGATTAGGAGAACTGTGTTTATGAGTAAATCCAACGTCCAAAGTAGGGCACCGGGATCGGAGCCTTACATGGATCCAAAATTTCCAAGTACTTAAGAAAATAATAAAAATCAGTTTGTAAACTATTTTTAAAGAAATATACAAGTCTTGATAGCTAAAAACACGCTTGTGTGTCTTAAGCGAGTAAAAAAATCGGACTTGGTTCAGTTTCCATCTCACAACAAGTTCATAGATGGTTTCCACATGCCTAAATATCAAAGAACTTGTATAATAATATACACATGAAAATACTTAAGTTTTACAACCAAATAGTTAACAATAAAGCTTTTAAACAAAAGTTCGGTTTACGGTTTAGAGCTATTTACAGTTTAACCGAGGCATAGACTATTAGAAACCTTAACCATGGAACTTGTAAATATGACAAACAAACTAAAATGAGCAGAAGTTAATATGCAATAATAAAGTTAGATGGTTAGATGCGGAAAATATATAACAAGGACCACGAAAGTCCTCCATGTGGCCTTGCCTTACGAGGCCTGAAACTTAACCAACCGAGACTGGATAAGTAACTATCAAAGGTAACAAGGTGTGTATATTATATATGTTGTGCCATATGCTTCAAGTATTAACTTAGATTAAGATATACAAATAAAAATGAAGAACTAGCATAGTTTGACTTTGGAAGTCAAACTTGACAAAAACTTGGAAATAACCTTGAATGGTTCTTGAATTTGAGTGAGGAAAGAGTTTATGAGCAGGGATTTATGTTGGAAATGGTTGGGTATTTATAGGATAAGCTTAAATGGGTAATCAAGAGGTTTAATGGTTAAAATTCGGATTCATTGGACAATTAGAACAAGCAAGGGAACACAAAAGTAAAATTGCAGGTCTGAGGCTGCGCTACGCGACCAGCCTAGCCTCCCTGGCCGCGCGGCGCAGCGTGCTAGGGGGGTTGGGTTGGTCAGCTCATCTTGCGTGGTTCGTTTTGCGTCCCGGAAGTTCGTTTTCGATGTAATTTGAGCGTTTTAAAGGCGTTTTCGAATCCGTAAAAGGGGTTTTTCAAATTGAACAAGCAGGAATGATTTAATAACATAAAATCCAATTTTATATATTTGAAAATATTCGGGATATAAATCGGGTCGGTTTACAACATAAAAACAAATATAAGCTAACCCGAAATTGACGAATGTCGCATAGTAAACTTGTTTGGGCTCGTGAACCTACATGAGCTCGATAAGTAAAGCTCACTCTCATGCTTGATTATTAAACAAACTTATTTTAGGCTTGGTCATAGGGTTAAGCTTGCTTGAATCTTGGCTCGAATCGAGCTATTATGAGCCGATCTCAAGTAATTCACTAGTTGCCCTTAATAAATAATCGAAAACAACCCACTTTAAGTAAATATATCGGTTAGTTACTTATTTCAAGTATGCCAAGGTCATATGATACCTCATATCCTCAAACTAAATGGAGAACAATGCACACATTACCAAAGTCAACAAGCTAATACTGTTTATAAACACATGGACCCTATTAACAATAACCTTCAAACTCAAATGCAGGGACCTAAACATAGGAGTCTTGTCTCTATAGCATCATAATCTAATCTGCAAAAATATGCATATAATACTTATCATCAAATTCACAAGCTGCATCATGCCATTCAAATTGCCCTTCAGTATAAAATATCAATAAAGCTAATAAATCATCACATTGATTCCATATTTGATGAAAGACATGATAAACCAAAACACAATCATCGGGAGCATTATCCTCATTATAATGATCATGTTTAAAACGAGATACAATTTTTAAGCAAAACAACTTTATTTAAATATATACGGTCATATAAATTATCGAGTGTTTCAGGTCAACATGACCCGCACATAATAATGCCACATATGTGCATTTAGTCACCTCAAGGGACAAAGATATTAGCCAACATGCAAATTATATTTTAAACAAACAACAGCAGATACTTTTCTTCCAAAAAAAATATTATTCTTTTACCCATATTTGGCAAATTGAACCTTCGTATCTCTACTATCAACAGCTCTTCAGAAACAAATGCATAAACATACACAAGAGATGCTTTGAATCATAAACCATAATGTTTGTACAAAATTATAAACCCACTGGCCACTACTCACCATCAAGATATCCTGCTGCCTTCTAAACCTCATATGCATTA
>NW_027504514.1:0-23345 GCF_021521415.1 Bidens hawaiensis
CCCTTTGGAAACAAACCTAGAACACACCGCGTGCTCCCACTGTTACCAAAACCCCGAACATGTTCAGACCTCCGAATACGCTCAAGCTAACATCACTGTGGCTCCAGGCTTCATGTCTGCAAACTGAAACCCCTTAGCTCTACCTGATTCAGCCGAGCCAAGACTTTATAACTCGAAAGTTGGTTCACTTCTTCCGACGATACAGAGACCGTCTCTTCCAAAGTCTTTAACTAAAAGATTCAACAATGCTTCATTGAAGTGAGTAACAAGAAATAAAGCATACCATAATCTTGAACCCAAGAGTCGTCACCCCCAGCTTTCACTGAGTCCCATGCATCAACCCCAGATACATTCTCAAAAGCAGAATTCCAAACCTTTCGACATCGACCCTTAAAATGTCTCACCTCTACGCAACCTACCAAGTCGACTATGCCCAGCTCCCACTGTCTCTGTTATCCCAACCCATGCCACACCAACACTCCATGAGATGAACCCCACTCGTACTATCCCGGCAAATAACTTTACCCAACACGAGATAGTGGGAGCTGGGCATAGTCGACTTGGTAGGTTGCGTAGAGGTGAGACATTTTAAGGGTCGATGTCGAAAGGTTTGGAATTCTGCTTTTGAGAATGTATCTGGGGTTGATGCATTGGGACTCAGTGAAAGCGGTGACGACTCTTGGGTTCAAGATTATGGTATGCTTTATTTCTTGTTACTCACTTCAATGAAGCATTGTTGAATCTTTTAGTTAAAGACTTTGGAAGATACGGTCTGTATCGTCGGAAGAAGTGAACCGCTTTGTTAGGAACAAAGCGGCGCGCGGAAGCGAAACAGCACACACATGCACAACGATAAACACGCATAAACGAAAATATAAACGACATAAGAATTTAACGTGGTTCGGTCCCCGCGAGGGGACCTACGTCCACGGGCTGCAACTAGGTTTTCTTATTAGCTCAGAACCTAGATTACAATTACATGATGGTGATATATATAATAAACAAGATTAGTGTTAAACATAATTAGGAGCCAAAACCGGGCCTCCTAATAAAACCGGCCCAAAGGCCTTCATAACCCAACAAGGTTTTACCATCTCCCGGGGTTTATCGACCTAATAAATGTTGTTTAGATATTTTAATTTTTATATGTTTTATATGTTGATTTGACAAAAAATATGGGGGTGGGGGGTTAAGCTCGAGTTTAGCCAACGTCATTTATACCATAACTAAAGAAATCGATACTGACCGAATTCGCATCATGACACTCGACATTTACCTTCCATGGTTTTATCAAAATTTGTATTTCAATGCATGGTTTTCACCCATGCTCGGGCAAAATAATTGTTGTTATAAACATTTTTATTTTATTATATCTTAATCTTTTTATTTTGACGAATTTATTTTTGGTTTAACTATAGTACCAACCGAACCCCATTAATGAACCGGTACAACGCGGAGGGTACATAAAAATATGTGGTCCGACGCAACGCGCCGGATAAAACACTAGTTAATTTATAAACTTCAAAATTTTTACATTAAAAGTAAAACTACCTAAATAGTTTAAAGACAGAATTACAAAAATTGTCCTTTATGTTTACACCGAATTTCAGTGGTTGTCTTTTATCTTTAAAATTAATATAATTTGTACTCTACATTTCCAAATGTTACCCCGTTTGTCCTTTGACCCTAACTCAGTTAGTTTTTCTCGTTAACTCAGGTCACATGCAATGCACATGAGGGCAAATTAGTCATTTTAACAATTTATTTACAAAAACGTTTATTTAATTAAGATGAAAAGAATATAATATATATTATCTCTCTGTCACACACACAATTCACCATCCACACCATATGTCACAGCCACCACCCACCCCACACCACAACTCTGCCAAGCACCATCTCCCACCATTGTACCCTCCACCTACAAAGAGAACAACCAGAACTACCACCGTTCACCACATACTCGAAAACTGTTACCCTACCATCGTTCGTTCACACCCTTCACCTTCACCGATGCAACCACCCATCATCAGCATTCCCGTCATCGACCAAATCACATCTTAATAGGACCAAATCCAACCTGAATTAGGGTCGCCGACAACTCTATATCATGTTTCCAAACGAGGTTTTTCTTTTCCGACGATGTTTGTTGATGTAGTCATACAATGCTTCCCCACTGTCAGCATCACCCTCCACCACTACTACTGCATCCACCTAAAGAAACTAGCACCGCCGTTGTTAGATCTGTAAACTCAATACAAGAACCTGTCCCATATTTGTTTGGGGTTAGGGTTCCGATGGGCATGGATTGGGGATTAAGATTCCGATGAAAGTGAAAGGGGTGGAAGTGATCGGGGTTAGGGTTCCGATGGGCCTGTTTAGGAAGTGGCCTGGATTGGGGACTAAGATTTATATAGATATCTTTAATTAATTATTAGTATTTTTTAAAATGATGGGTAACATGACTAATTTTCCCTCAATTGCATTGCATGTGACCTAAGTTAACGAGAAAAACTAACTGGGTTAGGGCCAAAGGACAAAGGGTGTAACATTTGGAAACGTAAAGTACAAATTATATTAATTTTAAAGATAAAAGACTACCACTGAAATGTGGTGTAAACATAAAGGACAATTTCTGTAATTTTGTCTAGTTTAAATAAATACATAAAGACGTTTAAGAAACATAATAAATCATTGGGTTAAACGAGTCAACATGTGAACGTAGATGGTTCGACACCATCATGATTGTTTTGTTATAATGTTTGCGAGTTCGACCCCAAATTGGCCCTGAACCTCCTTTAGATTTTAGACTGACCCAAATGTGGAAGTTTTGTGTCGTGTCTGAAATTCACATTCTTTTGTAAGGCCCCGGTCCCGGTGCCCTACTTTAGCGTTGGATTTACTCATAAACATAGTTCTAAATATCATAGTGAATTAAAAACTTTTCGAGGAATAGATAAATGTCAACCATAAACAACTCTTTAAGTTTAAAAATCATAAATTAAGTCATCAGTTCCCATCTTCTTTATTCTTCTGCCATGTGTCCCTCTTCAAGATAGCTGTCTCATCCTACTCACCTGCGTGCATACTAAAAGTCAGCTACGATGAGTGAGTTCTAGTTAACCATGCAACATACATTTCATTCACATATATCTTAACTTACTTTTCATTCATAAACTTACTTTTCATTCATACACTTTTGCTTTATTACTTTCATACTTTACTTCTTTCTTGTTTTATCTTACTAATACACAAATACTTATCTCAACGTTTTAAAGAGCATTTCTCCCTACTTCCTTGAGTACTACTAGGGACCGGTTCCCTTCTGCCTCGGATATTATTAGAGTTCGGTTCCTTTCTGCATGAAATAATTATACAACCATACCAATGGTATACATGGGTTCATATACTTTTAAGTGTACACTTCTAATTTGTAAGGCCCCGTTACCGGTAGCCCTACTTTCCACGTTGGATTTACTCATAAACACAGTTCTAAATATCAGAGTTAATTAAAACATTTACGCGGAATATGAAACTTTCATAAAACATTACATAACAATTCATAATCATGTCTTAAAACATTCCTCTTGTCTTTCAAAATCAAAACATAACTTATAAAACATATCAGATCATCAGATGCCAGGCTCTTGCTCGGTGCCATGTGTCTCCTCAAGCGAGCTGCCTCATCCTACTCACCTGCGTGCATACTAAAAGTCAGCTACGCTGAGTGAGTTCTAGATAATCACATAATCATACTATTCACATAACATAATATTCTTTCATTCATACTTTCATACTTTCATACTCTCATACTGTATTAACTTACTGTCATATCTTACGTTATAAAGAGCGTTACGCCCTACATTCCTCGAGTATTATTAGGGCTCGGTACCCTCCTTCCTCGAGTATTATTAGGGCTCGGTACCCTCCTTCCTCGAGTATTATTAGGGCTCGGTACCCTCCTTCCTCGAGTATTATTAGGGCTCGGTACCCTCTTTCCACGAGTATTATTAGGGCTCGGTTTCCCTCTTTCCACGAGTATTAGGGCTCGGTTTCCCTCTTTCCACGAATATTAGTAGGGTTCGGTTCCCTAGTTCTCGAATATTAGTAGGGTTCGATTCCCTCTTCGTTACCATACAACCATACATCATACCTCGAGTATTATTAGGCTCGGTACCCTTTTCGTAACCATACAACCGTTCTTTCCTTCTTTTATTAACATTATCACATTCATACACATAAGCATACATATCATATCTACATTCCTGCTAGCGTACAACTTGGCAGTACGTGCAATATCCGAAGATCGTTCACGCACCATCAAGCAATCATTCGTACATAACATACCTACCTTATACATAACTTTACAACCTGACAGTACGTGCAATATCCGAAGATCGTTCACGCACCATCAAGCAATCATTCGTACTTACATATTATTCACATAAGGCATACACTTATCTCTTAGGATAAGCGTATTAACAAACATATTGAGTATGCACACAGCCCCGAAAACATAACACATAAGTGGGGCTAGAAACTCACCTGGATCCTGTTACGCTCGCCGTTGATTGTAATTCCTTTCTTTAACTGGGCTCGGCTAACTGTATAATATTTACACATATCAATTACTACTACTACTATTACTACTACTCATTTTCGATAACCGCCTTAACACATTTTCCATTAGGTTTTTAATTTATTTCATAAACGAACTTCACTTCAGGCGAATCTTGGAAACAACTTGGTTCTGGCTTGATTCGATCGAATAGGGACATATTCGATCGAATCTGAGGCACACTCGATCGAACTAGACACACACTCGATCGAACCAGTTGGGAAAACTCGTTCGGTCGGACATGGCACTTGTTCGATCGAATAGGAACTCGTTCGGTCGAATATGCAGCTTATTCGGTCGAATAAGATGGAGACCATTCGGTTGCTTCCCTATTCGATCGAATGGACTGATTCGATTGACTCATTCGATCGAATGGACTGATTCGATTGACTCATTCGATCGAATGGACTGATTCGATTGACTCATTCGATCGAATGGACTGATTCGACGCCTTCAAGCTGGGCGACGGAGAAACCTACGGGTTTTCCGGATTTTCCAGATTTTTGACCCAAAATCGAAGTTTTTGACATGGAAATGTTCGGGATTGAAAGGGCTATCGATTCCCAGTGATTTTAAACATCAAAAGTTGCATTTTGACACCAAAACAAGACGGTTTTTGACCCGAAACTCAAGTTACAAAAATGGGAGTTTTTGCTCGATTTGAGGCCGAAAATGGTTATGAAAACGGATGATTTTCGAGAGGGACTTACCAAAAACGATTAGGAACAAGATTGTGGACTCGGATTTGTGATTTGAGAACTTTCTCTCTCTAGTTTCTCTCTCTAGAATTGAGAGTGTTTGGGTGTGGGAGTGGAAGGAAGTTAGTGAAAAATGGGAGGTAGGGTCTTGTGGTAGTAACTCTCGAGCCCACGGGCCCAAGGCCCATTCTCATTTAACCCATCTTACGTAATCTAAGCCCATGACCCGTTCCTTACTCGACATTAAATAACTAAAACGTGAAATCACTAAACATAACTTTCTTTTATTTATCATTATAAAAATTTTAGGATGTTACAAGTCTTCCTCCCTTAAAGAGGTTTCGTCCCCGAAACCTAACTATTACATAAACAAACTAGGGTAAAACTTGCGCATCTCATCCTCAACTTCCCAAGTAGCATCTGATCCCTTGCGGTGTTTCCATATCACTTTGACCAAGGGTATAACCTTATGACGAAGCTGCTTCTCCTTGCGATCAACGATCTTTATCGGTTGCTCGATGTAGTTCAATTGTTCATCAACCTCGATGTCCATTAATGGCACGTGAGACTTGTCATCAGCTAGACACTTCCTCAGATGAGAGACATGGAAGGTTGAATGAATTCCTTCTAACTCATCGGGTAAGTCCAGTTTGTAAGCTACTTTACCCACACGTTTTACAATCTTGAACGGTCCAATGTACCTCGGACTCAACTTTCCTCTTTTCCTAAAACGGATAATCCCCTTCCAAGGCGAGACCTTAAGCATCACATTGTCACCAACGTCAAACTCAATTGGTCGTCGCCGCTTATCTGCATAAGACTTTTGTCTGTCTTGAGCGGCTTTCATTCTTGCTTTGATCTGATCGAACTTTGAAGACGTTTCTTGAACCACTTCTAGGCTTCCCATTTCTTTCTGACCAATCTCACCCCAACACACCGGGGTTCTACATCGTCTACCGTACAACATCTCAAACGGTGGCATACCGATACTTGAATGG
Organism: Bidens hawaiensis; assembly: GCF_021521415.1. Classification (NCBI taxonomy): domain Eukaryota; kingdom Viridiplantae; phylum Streptophyta; class Magnoliopsida; order Asterales; family Asteraceae; genus Bidens; species Bidens hawaiensis. Next base: position 6,315 of record NW_027504514.1, read on the forward strand.
TAACTGTTGTTATAGGAGAACTCTGCCAGATGCAGATGATCATCCCAACTTCCACCAAAATCTAAAACACAAGCACGTAGCATATCCTCAAGGGTTTGGATCGTCCGTTCGGACTGTCCATCAGTTTGAGGATGATACGCCGTACCGATGTTCAACCTCGTCCCCAAAGCTTCATGAAATTTCTTCCAGAACCTCGAAGTAAACCGTGTATCCCTATCAGACACGATCGATAACGGTACTCCATGCTTGGTTACCACTTCCTTGATGAACAAGCTTGCTAACGTTTCTGACGAGATGGCCTCTCGTATGGGCAGAAAGTGAGCACTCTTGGTCAAACGGTCCACAATCACCCAGATGGTATCATGTTGCTTAGCCGTACGAGGTAGCTTAGTTATGAAATCCATGGTGATGTGTTCCCATTTCCACTCAGGTATCTCTAGCGGTTGCATCTTCCCATAAGGCTTCTGATGCTCGGCTTTGACTTGTAAGCAAGTTAAGCACTTACTAACATAATCCACTACATCATTCTTCATTCCTGGCCACCAGTAATCTCTCTTCAGGTCTTGGTACATCTTTGTAGCTCCAGGATGGATTGAGTACCTTGACTTATGAGCTTCATCTAAGATTCGACTTCTAAGATCACCATGGCGTGGGATCCACATACGGTCGAACCTAGTTTTAACTCCATGAGTGTTTTCCACCAACTCATCTTGCTGGCCATAAATCCTTTCTTTCTTTACTAACCCTTCATCTACTAACACCTCCGACTGCACTTTGATGATTTCTTCAAAAAGACTTGAGTTCACAATCAGCTTGTATGACTTCACTGTTGCAAGGACTTCCTCATTCTTACGACTTAGCGCATCAGCAACCACGTTAGCTTTACCGGGGTAATACTTAATCTCACAGTCGTAATCCTTTATCAATTCTAACCATCTTCTCTGCCTCATGTTCAATTCTTTCTGCTCGAAGAAGTACTTTAAACTCTTATGATCGGTATAGATAGTACACTTAGTGCCGTACAGATAGTGCCTCCATATCTTAAGAGCATGCACTACAGCTGCTAACTCCAAATCATGCGTCGGATAAGTACTTTCATGGACCTTCAACTGTCTGGACGCGTAAGCTATCACCTTCCCTCGTTGCATCAACACGCAACCTAATCCTTGATGCGAAGCATCAGCACAAACAACGAAATCCTCGTCACCATCGGGTAGAGTAAGGATTGGAGCTTGCGTGAGTCTCTTCTTCAATTCTTCAAAGGCTTCTTCTTGAAATTTTCCCCAGCTGAATACTATCGACCTTCGGGTCATACCGGTCAGCGGTGCGGCTATCTTGGAGAAACCTTCGATGAATCTCCTGTAGTAGCCGGCTAACCCTAGGAAACTTCGTATATCAGTCGGATTTTGCGGAGTCTTCCAATTCGTTATCGCTTCAATCTTAGCTGGGTCCACGGTAATCCCTTCAGGATTAATCACGTGACCTAAAAATTGCACTTCTCTTAGCCAGAACGCGCACTTCGAAAACTTGGCGTACAACTTCTCTTTCTTCAGTGTCTCCAATACCTCTCTCAGATGCTCAGCATGGTCAGACTCGTTCTTTGAATAAATCAATATATCGTCAATGAAGACGATAACCGACTTATCCAACATCGGCCGACACACCCTATTCATCATGTCCATAAATGCTGCAGGAGCATTTGTTAGACCGAATGACATTACGAGGAACTCGTAGTGTCCATACCGCGTTCGGAACGCTGTCTTAGGGATGTCTGCCTCCTTCACCTTCAGCTGATGGTAGCCTGATCTGAGATCTATTCGTGAGAACCAACTTGAACCTTGCAGTTGGTCAAACAGATCATCGATCCTTGGCAAAGGATATCTATTCTTTACCGTAAGCTTATTCAACTCACGATAGTCTATGCACATTCTCATACTTCCATCCTTCTTTTTCACAAACAAAACCGGTGCGCCCCACGGAGAAACACTCGGTCTTATGAAACCTTTGTCGAGGAGTTCTTGCAGTTGTGACATCAATTCCTTCATCTCGGACGGTGCTAGACGGTAAGGCGCTTTCGCGACGGGCTGGGCTCCTGGTACTAGATCTATCTGAAATTCTATCTCTCGCTCAGGTGGCAACCCCGGAAGATCCTCAGGGAATACTTCTGGGTAGTCGCGCACAATAGGAACATTCTTCATTTCTTTCGTCTCGGCCGTAGCGTTGACAACATACGCCAGGTAGGCTCCGCACCCCCGCCTTAACAAACCCTCGGCTTTTATCATCGAAATGACATTAAGCCCACAACTCTCCTTATCACCATAAACCGTCACCGCACTACCATCCAATGACTTTAACCTTATCATCTTACTTTTACATACTATCTGAGCCTCAAACTCAGACAACCAATCCATACCCAAAACTACGTCGAACCCTCCCAAGGTCATAACGTACAAGGTAACCGGGAACTCATGCCCTTCCAATTCTATTTTACAGTTCTTAACCATATTCGTTATTTTAACCGAAGTGTCACTAGCGGTTTCTACTATCAGGGTCTCAGACACTCGGCAACATATCATTTTAGCTAGTTTACTAAATGGTGTGGCTACGAAACTTTTGTTTGCGCCCGAATCAAATAATACAGTAGCGGAAACACCGTTCACTAGAAACGTACCTGTGACAACATCCGGAATCTGCTTGGCTTGTTCTTGAGTCAGCATGTAGGCTCTGGTTCTTTGCCTAGCTTGACCAGCATCCTTCTTCCCGCTACCTCCAGCCTCACCATCGGTGCATTCCCTCGCCATGTGGCCTGTCTTGCCACATTTGTAACATGCTGGTTTTGCACTGCACTCATTGGCATAATGTCCTACCTTCCCACACTTATAGCAAACATTCGACCCAACTCTACACTCTCCAGCATGCATCTTTCCACACTTATGACATGTATCCGAACCCTTTCCCCATCTACACTCACCATTGTGTGCCTTGCCACAGGTCTTGCACGACCTGTTCTCCCAAACTCTCGGCTGCTTGTTCTTAGGGTTCCACATCTGGGTACCGGGTCGTTTAGCAGGAGCGACCCATTTCTTTTCTTTCTTCTCATCTCCCACCACCACATCATCCGCAGTTAAGTCTGCATAGACCATTTCTGCGAGTTCGACAGCAGAATCGAAAGTAGCAGGTTTACTTGTCCTGACTAGCATGCGGACTCTTTGTGGTAATCCCCTCACGTAACACTTGATCCTTTTAGCCTCGGTGTTGACCATATCAGGCACCAACCTAGACATTCGATTGAACTCGGTGGTGTACTCACGATGTGTCATCGTCCCAGCTTTCAAGTTTAGGAACTTCATCTCCGCCCTTTCAACTTCGGCGTCAGCACAGAACTTCATCATCACTAACTCCTTCAGATCGTCCCATTTCATCTCCTTGATCTCTTCACGGGTCTTCCTCTGCTCCACACTCTCCCACCAATACATAGCTTCATCCTCGAATGATTGAGTAGCATAACCTACCGCTTGATCGGGACGGCACTCGCTAATGCGGATAACCTTATCCATGGCGGTTATCCACTGAAGAGTAGCGATCGCGTCTCCTAGACCAGTCAGCTTAGGCGGGTCACAACCTTTGAAGGACTTATAGTTGCAACCGCCTCGGCCCCTCCTCCTATCATCAACCTTCACAGATCTTACCTCGCTTGAATCGCCCCTTTCCCTATCGTCATTCTTCCTATCATTACCACCAGCCCCTTCAACAGTTCGTTCACGGCTTCCAGCAGATCCTTCAGGGTTCAGGTTCTTCACAGCAGCAACTACAGCCTGAACAATGGCTGCTTGAACTGCAGGGCTAAGTTGAACTTCCTCGTTGTTGTTCTGGTCTCCTCCAGCTGCGCTTCCTTCATCTTCGGTGTGGGAAGCTTCTTCTACCGAGGGTTGCCGGACAAGACGAGGCCTGCCACGACGCCCAGTGCGACCCCCAGTTTCAATAAATTCTCCAGCTCCAGCCATCAGTATCCTATATGAGAAAACACAAACATCATCACTCAAGGAACTATTTAGTACAAGGATAGTAAGGCTAACAGGTAATAACAGTGGCCAGTTGTGATTAGCTGATCACGTTACTTTCCGTGTCCTATACACTTCCCTTTATGAGTCTATTTGTGCTGGTTCTACTTAAGCAGTTTGTCAAATCAAACAATCAATTATTCCTATCCCTGACGTTCACATATCTTTCCTTTCTCATTAATATATATCATTTAATCATACACCTTACCTTCACTGATCTTGCTTGAGCGACACATGGCATTCTTGGACTGGCATCTTCTTTCCTTTCTTACTTAAATCTCATACTCTGTTCGAGTCTAAGCATGTAGGATGCTTAAATCTCTCGAACTTTGCTCTGATACCAACTTGTAAGGCCCCGTTACCGGTAGCCCTACTTTCCACGTTGGATTTACTCATAAACACAGTTCTAAATATCAGAGTTAATTAAAACATTTACGCGGAATATGAAACTTTCATAAAACATTACATAACAATTCATAATCATGTCTTAAAACATTCCTCTTGTCTTTCAAAATCAAAACATAACTTATAAAACATATCAGATCATCAGATGCCAGGCTCTTGCTCGGTGCCATGTGTCTCCTCAAGCGAGCTGCCTCATCCTACTCACCTGCGTGCATACTAAAAGTCAGCTACGCTGAGTGAGTTCTAGATAATCACATAATCATACTATTCACATAACATAATATTCTTTCATTCATACTTTCATACTTTCATACTCTCATACTGTATTAACTTACTGTCATATCTTACGTTATAAAGAGCGTTACGCCCTACATTCCTCGAGTATTATTAGGGCTCGGTACCCTCCTTCCTCGAGTATTATTAGGGCTCGGTACCCTCCTTCCTCGAGTATTATTAGGGCTCGGTACCCTCCTTCCTCGAGTATTATTAGGGCTCGGTACCCTCTTTCCACGAGTATTATTAGGGCTCGGTTTCCCTCTTTCCACGAGTATTAGGGCTCGGTTTCCCTCTTTCCACGAATATTAGTAGGGTTCGGTTCCCTAGTTCTCGAATATTAGTAGGGTTCGATTCCCTCTTCGTTACCATACAACCATACATCATACCTCGAGTATTATTAGGGCTCGGTACCCTTTTCGTAACCATACAACCGTCCTTTCCTTCTTTTATTAACATTATCACATTCATACACATAAGCATACATATCATATCTACATTCCTGCTAGCGTACAACTTGGCAGTACGTGCAATATCCGAAGATCGTTCACGCACCATCAAGCAATCATTCGTACATAACATACCTACCTTATACATAACTTTACAACCTGACAGTACGTGCAATATCCGAAGATCGTTCACGCACCATCAAGCAATCATTCGTACTTACATATTATTCACATAAGGCATACACTTATCTCTTAGGATAAGCGTATTAACAAACATATTGAGTATGCACACAGCCCCGAAAACATAACACATAAGTGGGGCTAGAAACTCACCTGGATCCTGTTACGCTCGCCGTTGATTGTAATTCCTTTCTTTAACTGGGCTCGGCTAACTGTATAATATTTACACATATCAATTACTACTACTACTATTACTACTACTCATTTTCGATAACCGCCTTAACACATTTTCCATTAGGTTTTTAATTTATTTCATAAACGAACTTCACTTCAGGCGAATCTTGGAAACAACTTGGTTCTGGCTTGATTCGATCGAATAGGGACATATTCGATCGAATCTGAGGCACACTCGATCGAACTAGACACACACTCGATCGAACCAGTTGGGAAAACTCGTTCGGTCGGACATGGCACTTGTTCGATCGAATAGGAACTCGTTCGGTCGAATATGCAGCTTATTCGGTCGAATAAGATGGAGACCATTCGGTTGCTTCCCTATTCGATCGAATGGACTGATTCGATTGACTCATTCGATCGAATGGACTGATTCGATTGACTCATTCGATCGAATGGACTGATTCGATTGACTCATTCGATCGAATGGACTGATTCGACGCCTTCAAGCTGGGCGACGGAGAAACCTACGGGTTTTCCGGATTTTCCAGATTTTTGACCCAAAATCGAAGTTTTTGACATGGAAATGTTCGGGATTGAAAGGGCTATCGATTCCCAGTGATTTTAAACATCAAAAGTTGCATTTTGACACCAAAACAAGACGGTTTTTGACCCGAAAACTCAAGTTACGAAAATGGGAGTTTTTGCTCGATTTGAGGCCGAAAATGGTTATGAAAACGGATGATTTTCGAGAGGGACTTACCAAAAACGATTAGGAACAAGATTGTGGACTCGGATTTGTGATGTGAGAACTTTCTCTCTCTAGTTTCTCTCTCTAGAATTGAGAGTGTTTGGGTGTGGGAGTGGAAGGAAGTTAGTGAAAAATGGGAGGTAGGGTCTTGTGGTAGTAACTCTCGAGCCCACGGGCCCAAGGCCCATTCTCATTTAACCCATCTTACGTAATCTAAGCCCATGACCCGTTCCTTACTCGACATTAAATAACTAAAACGTGAAATCACTAAACATAACTTTCTTTTATTTATCATTATAAAAATTTTAGGATGTTACATAATTCTTTCTACATTCAATATCATTCATATATTATCATTAAACATGCAAATAGCATACACTTACCACTTAAAGTAAGTGTATTAACAAATCACATTGAGTATGCACACAACCCCAAAAATATAACAAGAAAATGGGGCTAGAAACTCACATGTGTCCTGTTCCTTTCAAAGTTTACGGTAACACCTCTTCTCACATGGGCACGAATAACTGTGTAGCAATTAACAAACATCATTTAACTACTCCTAATTATATCATATTTCTAAGTTAAATGAAACTCCTAGCTAACGGGGATCCGGGGGCTACGCCTCGGGCAACGAGGTTCTGGGGGCGGCAGCCCCTAGCAGGTCCAAAGGACAGAGCCCCTGGCTGGGGTTAAGGGGCAGAGCCCCTGGCTTGGATAATTTTATTTTCATTAATAAGTCTTTACTAAAAACCTCATCAAAAAACCGAAGTTCAAACCCCCGTATATGTTTCCAACATATAAGTACATACACGCCAGATACATATGCCCCCGGTGTAAATCAAACCTACATATCCGCCGTATATGTATTTACATATCCGTCGTATATGTATTCTACATATACGACATATATGTATTCTACATATCCGTCATATATGTGTATACATATACACCGTATATTTGTATGTGTACACATATATGCTCCTTACTTATCCACTTGGCACATAGCCGCTGTTAACCACCACAGTTGGCCAGATTTTGATCGTTTATGGTCCAGGTAGCTTTGGGTGGTCCAGATCCAAGATATGGTGACCCTTAAGCTCGTTTTATTGATTTAACACCCAATAAAAGCTAGATCTAGATCCAAACGATTCATTCAGCATCCTGGGGCCACGATGTCAGGTTCTAAAATGTTGGTTCAGCTGAGATAAATAATTTCATACCTTCGGTTGCTCTTGGATCATTGATTAGAATGGTGTAGGGAGTGTTTGGCTTTAGTATGTGTTTTTTATGGTGTAGGCTAAGGTGTTGAATGATGAAGATGGAAAGTATTTTGGGTTTAAGGGATATTTATACTCCTTAAGGCCATGGACCTTAGGTCTATCTCCATCTATCTATTTTAGCCTACCATCCGTTCATCATTATTATTATATTATTTTTTTCTACTAACTTAATTTAATTCTTTCAATGTAAATACTATTTTAAATTATTTATAGAAATTCGGGATGTTACACCTTTAAATATACTTTCATCTTATTAATAAATCTACACTCAAAATTAGAATTACTTGAGGATATTTATTTCGTACAACTTGTTGCAAACCGTAGAATTGGTTTGTCATGTTTCATGTTGCTTGATTCGTTATATCGAATTAATGAGCATTTAGTTCTAGAGTTAATTTAATTAGTTTAATTTTTAAGTATATTGTAACAGATTACTTGTCCCAACACAAAACACGTCTTTAAAATATTAAAATAAATAAATTGTTCAGCCCCCAAATCTATCAAATTGACACGGGCACTGTGCATTTAGCTATAGAGATTCACGGGTCCACACCTCTAATACCTTTTGAGTAATATGTGGTCCATTTACGAGCCAACCGTACAGTTAGCTTCTTGTGATTAATATTTTTTTAATCATTAACGCAACTATTGAGCATTAATTTCAAAAATTAATTGGTTTGATGTTATTTTAATTACGAGATAAATATATTGCTATAAATTGTCTACATTCTTCCCCATTTCATTCCTGCAAGAAAATTTTGGCATCAATCTCTTGTTTCGTCTGACCTTTGCACACAACCCGAGGTTTTTCAAAAGTATCAAACAGGACACAATGACCGAAGAATGGTATGATAAATCCCTTAATTTAATTCATGCATCGTTAAATCTGCTGGTTGCGTTATCTTATTTTAAAATCGATCTTTTACCTTAAAAGTAAATATGGAAGAAGATATTAGAAGTAAATCTTGTTTATGAGTTTTGAGCAAATTCAATGATAACAATATGTTTATGTTGTAAAAATACTCGATTTCTTTAGCCTAATTTGGGATATCCCCACAAGTACTTTTTATTTATTTGAGACAAAATTAGCTTTTCGAATAAATTATATTTTTTTATTTTGGTCTTTTAAGTTAGTTAGAATTTGTGTCACATGATCACGGTCATTTTATTCCTTTTTACATTTTATTTTTCTGATAATTTTAAATACATTTCTTATTGTTTTAGTAGATAGTAATGTTATTAATTTGTTCTATTTAACATTTTATTTGTTAGTTAAATTTTGGGTTGCGGGATTCATAAGTTATTTATTTATTTTTTTTATTTTTTTTATTTTTTTTTTTATATTTTTTTGCAAAAGAAACCAAGGACAATAAGAGTAGAAAAGTTTACAAAATTTTGTGTTTTCAATATGCTTTGTTGTTTTTTTATGTTTGATAATCTGGTTTCTCACTATATACATTGATCTTTGGCAGTCTATCATGATAAGATCATAACATGTTGATGGTTTATAGCACCCCGGCCTCCGGTGAGAAGGTAACCGCTCTTTTTATTCCGGTTAAGAGAATAAAGAAGAAGCACTCAACTGAAGACCTCTGCACCGAGCTAGAGAAAATGTTTTGGCATTGAGACTTGGGACTAACTAATATTAAGCCCCTTAGTCATTCTCTCTATCATCTCCTTCGTCTTATCCTTCTTATAGTGACCCTCATATGACCAGCACTATGTTGTGAAGTTTAAAAGACCCTTCCACATCTAGCGTATGGACCATAATAGTCACGTTTTTTTGGATTTTCTTTGCTAGATCCAACAAAATGTTGGTTATAATTTGGTTGGATTAAGGTTGGATCAAGTTGATGGAAGTTCTAGTTTAACCTTGAGGAAGGTTGTGATTGAGGGATTTGGCCTAATCAGAATGTTCGATGTAACCAACTGGGATATATGTGGGATAAAAATTTATGGAGTAAGAGACCATTCATTTGTCTATAAGCTAAAGAACTATGTGTAGCATATGTAGTGCTAATCATAACCCTGCAATGACTACGTTTGTTAAGGTAAGCATGGCTAAAGAATATTAGCAAAATTTTACAAGAAACAAGGGATTATTGAGGTGAACTGTGTATCCAAGACTTTTCGTATATGTTTTAGTATCTATTACACTTGTAAAGTATATCGTTTTCAAATTTCCATTTGCTTATGTAATGACTATTATCATCTAATGCGAGTTAAAAAAATGTCTTTTCTTCCATGAATTTATTTATACAAATTTATAAAAGTTTATATATATCATTACGTATTTATTTGGTTTGAAGTAGTTTATATTTATCTTTGTTTAAATTTTAAATACATATCAAACTGTAGGGACCAAACCTGCCATCCCCATTGTTCTTCCCTGTTTCCATGTTCGGCCGTCAGCCCCCTTCCTTTGTAGCATTAAAAAATTACACCTAAAATCGATTACATTTAACTTGTTTACTCATTAATCAATGATCCAAAACGTTTCCGCATGATTCCCCATCATTAACACATCTAAGTTTGAATTAAAACGGGTCAATTAACATTAATTTAGAGCTTATGACATGACTTCAACACTTAATCAAACTAATATAGTTATTAAATAAATTGATCTATATAAGCTCGCTTAGAACTCCTCTATGATCTTCGCGAACACAATTACACTTCCAGTTTCTCTCTAAACACTCTCTACAATCAAGAATCAAGTTGTCAACCCCGAAACTTCGAACCAAGCCTTCTCCATCAACTTGCCATCGTTTAAGGTAACTTTTATATGCTTAGTTCGTTTTTTCTATAGAATCAAAACCCTCTGTCAATTTTCATGTTAAATCTAGAGATTATGAACCTAGGGTTTATATGGAATTTGGGCGATTTGGATTGCTGTTTATAAATAAACAGAATCAGATTGTAACCAAGTTAGCTACTAGATTTGTTGGTCGGTACGCATTTCGTTAAGACACTGACTTTGTGGAGCTGTCATTTAGACTCGTTATTTATTTTAGCATTAATTTAAACTATTATGATAATTTGTGTGATTATCCGCGCCATTATTCATTCAGCTTGTCTTTGAATTAACCGCTATCGCACTAAGTCAAGTGAGTATTCATAACTCGTTTAAGTTTTCGGGGTGTAATATGTATACCTTATGAAAATTAGAATTTCAATATGTTTCCTCTAAACGAGGTGTAAATGATTTGATCTGGTCTTGGTGGAGACCGATTTGTTTAGATCATATTATCTAAATGAACACTTAACTTTATCAATGTAACAGTAAACTACTGATCTAACCTTTTGAACAGATAAGATGATACACTGATTTTATTCATATTGAATTATGAATCATTTCAAGTTATCAAAGTAAATTGCAGCATAATCAAACTAATCTAATGAGCTTTTGAAGACATCATGTAGAAAAAAATTTACAAAAATGAGTATATTTACACAACACTATGAATTGATTGTACGGTTGTTCCTAAGGGTAATACAAAGGGACACAAAAATGAGAACTATTAGAAGGATTTGTGACCACACAAAAAAAAATCTTTAATAATAAATTCTAAAAAACTATAAAAAAATCATAACTCAAAATATAAATAAAAATGAAAAAAATTAAAAGAACTAAAATGTTTCCACCATCATTCCCGTTCAAAAAAAATACATAAAAAATTTTAAAAATTTGACGAAAAGACACAATGTCGAGATCAAAGACACAATGAAGAAAGTGAACAAAAGACACAATTATAACTAAAAAAGACACAATAAATCGAAAAATATAACGCAATGTTGAGTAATACAACACAATATAAAGAAAAAAATACACAATGTCAAGGAAAAAAGTCGCAATCAATGACGAAAATAAACACAAAACACAATGATAAACAAAAATACACGACTTTTGTCACTTACCATTGTGTGTGTTTTTTTTATGAGAACGAGAAAGCCGGTGAAAACATTTTATGTTTTTACTTTTTTCGTTTTTTTATTAAATTTTGAGTTATGTTTTTTTTAATTCAAAAAACTTTTTGAGGAGTTTTTTTGTGTCTACAAATTCTTCTCATCTTTCTCGTTTTTGTTACCCTTTGTATAATAACATTCACCTGTTACTAAGATATAACTTACGTTTCTCTAATGATATAATTTGTTATATATACACTAACACTTTCTACAAACGGGGACAAAATAAGAAAAAATGAGAATGGTTTTTAGTCACATAAAAAAACCCTAAAAGAATAAAATATCATAATTCAAAATTTAATAAAAGTACGAAAAAAAGTAAAACAAAAAAAAATGATTCTACTGTCTTCCTCGTAAAAAAAGACAATGTCTAGGGTAAAAGATAATTGTATCTTTTTGTTTATAATTTTGTTTTGTGTTTATTTTCGTCATTGATTGTGTTTTTTTCCTTTATATTGTGTTATATTACTCAACATTGCGTTATATTTTGTTCGTCATTATGTTATATATTGTGATCTATTGAGTCTTTTTTTAGTTATAGTTGTGTCTTTTGTTCATTTTCGCCATATGTCTTTGATCTCGGTATTGTGTCTTTTCGCCATCTTTTTAGGAACGCGAATGACGGAGGAAAAATTTGAGTTTTTTAAAAAAAATTATCACCCCCCGACTTAGGGCCTAGAAGTATGACCAATAGTTGGTACTGGTGTTGTAAATATATCAGAGTTGCGAGTTGTTTTAGCAGAAGACCTTGTTTATAGTAAAATATTAATTTATTTAGAAAGCTTGTTAGATAATAAACAATCGAGTGTTTGATTTACAATTCTTTTTTAAATCTAATTATAATATTTTAATAAATAAAAAATGAGTCATCTCCATAAGCGAGCGTCTACTCCTTGAGTGACTCTAAATCCTTTCTATCTGTGTTAACTTTATTTCCTGTAATGTGGGGAAAAATACGTCAGCGATATGCTGGTTAATCGTTGACTCTAAAAACATTTAATAAACCTTTAACTGACAAGATAGTTTCATAAGCAATCTTGGCAGAAACGTCTCTTATTTCTGGGATTTATACCACTTGTCATACACACACAATTGCGGTTCTACGGGAACCGATGCCTATTGGAGAACTTGGTAATGACTGCTACCATGGGGCCACGAAGCCTTGCGTGATCGGCTAGACAGATATGTTTGAATCCAGACACATGTGTACTCAGTCTGAGTTTCTTGATCTATATAAAAATATATATCTTTTTAGCATCAAATAATCTCAAAAAACTGCAATTTATATCAAATAATATAGTTCAAATGACTACTTATCATGTTAGAATGTATTTTCAGGTATATCCTAGCCTCAAACGAAGAAACGAATGAAAGGCAAAGAAAAATCAAAGAAAACAGTAAAACACACCCCATGCTTCATGGAACACGCCCCCATGCTTTTCTGTGCAAAAAAGACAAAAATCTGCAAGAAAAGACAAAATACTGGACACGGGACCGTGTTTTAGGAAACATGGGGCCGTGATCACCTTTCAGAAAAGATAAAAGAAAATATAACAGACACCTAAAAACACGGTGCTGTGCCTCAAGAAGCACACCCCCGTGGTGATTCAGCATGCACGATATGACAGAGCATTTAATGCGACTGGAAACCTGGACATGGGGGGGCGTACCTGATCTTCCATAAAGCCTATAAATAGATGTGCATGTTGCATTCAATTGGTGTGCTTGAAGATAGTTTTATACGGGGTTTCACTTATAAAAACACCCACTTTACACTCATATTGAAGATCTTGTGGATAGTTTGAAGGCTTGGAGGTCGTCGTCGTCATCATCATCATCATCATCTATCACCTTTAAAGAAGGAAGATTCATCAATATTTGGTTAAATTGTTCTAGTTTAATCATGTGTTTGTTATCTTTACCTCCATTGATGTTCATAACCATGCTCATTATGAGCTAAAACTCTATTTACTATCTAATTTCTATGAAGAAGCTTTATTTTACTTGATGATTATATTAAATGTGTGATTTAGTTTTACTAAAGTATATGGTTATGATGCAATTATCCTTTGATGAAAATGTTTAATCACTTTAACTCAGCAAATCAAGTTTGAGACCAGCGTAGTCCAACGTTATGGATGGCGTTTTGCCCTATAACACCGGGGGCACCCCCCCCCCCCCGGGCGTTTTGGCTTTTTTTCAAGCGTTTTAAGGATAACATGGTTTATGGCACCATTTTCAAAAAATATATCCGTTGGAATTAAAATAAAAACTTTTTTAAATATTAACACAAATATACTATAAAAAACAACCCAAACCTCAATTTTTTACACAATTCTACCTTACTTCTCTATCACATATTTTTAACACAATTCTACTACTTCTCTATCACATATATATTCAAGAACACACCAACCAAAATGTTTCCGTTTAAACAACCAAAATGTTCTCGATTTCGGTCAATTCGCCCGACAAGGCAACGCAAACAATCCCGGCCCGAATAATCCACAAAACCGAACCGATCTACCATCCCGATGCCAACAGTCCCTGTCCCTCAATTCCCGTATCCGTTCGAAGCGCATATGGCCGCGTACATGCAATATCTAAGTTCCGGAGCCCCTAACCTAAATACGGTGCCCGGTTTCCAAAACCCAACCACAAACATGATGGTCGGTTCAGGTCCCAACCCGATGACGAGACGGTGTCGGAGACACAAATCAACCCTGAGCACAACCCTTCCCAGAGACTCGCGGCGGTTCGAGCCAACTTGGACGTTCGAGAAAACACATAAAGATACCAGCCAGCGAACCTCGGGATAAAAAGAACACTATATCGTGGACTACCGACGAGTGTGAACTAGTTGCTCGAAAGATCCTGAGTGTGGTAAGTTTTTAAAAAAATATATATTTTTAAAATTTCTTAGAACAAACATTGAACTTGTATGTTTTTTATATTTTTTTAGCGAACTTTCAAGCATCGGGCGTATTTTGTCACAAAATTAAAGAGTTGTTCCACGAATGTGGCGGGGACTCGCGTATAGAAAAAGATCCCTTACTTTCAAAATGGATCGATATAAACACCAAATGCACGGCTTACCATGCGGTTCACTCTCGGATGACTCGAACGTGGAGTAGCGGTATCTCTGACGCGAAAATCATGGAAAGGGCGTTGAAAGAGTATCAACATGACCTCGGGGACCTTCAATTACTTGGCATTTAGAAAGAACACCTGAAGTTTCACCCTAAATTGGCCCCCGTTTATGGAGGCCGACACTGAAAGTGGTAATCTAAAAAAAGGTCTAAAACATCGTCTTCGGTTGATCCAGAAACACCCCATTTTGACGCTCGAAACTTCAACTTGGCGATAATGAAGCCAGGAATCCCTATGCGAATGTTACCGAGATCCCTCGACCAGGGGGCTAGAAGAAGCAAGGTAAGGGGAAAAGGGGTAGCATCATCGTCGACAACGGGTTCCAATGCCGAAAATGTAAAGTCATTTCAAATAAATGAACATTCGACTCAAAGGTATACAAGAACTTGGAGCTCAACGTCTTCAAGTAAATTTGACGCCGTTGAAGTACTAAAAAAGAATGGATTGGACCACGACATCGAGGTTTTAACAAAAGAGTTATCCGAAGATGACCCAAGAGTCCAATCTCTAAAAGCAATTCGGCAAGCGAAAATTTTTGAAAAATACCACATTTAGTCTATTATTGTTGTATTTTTTTTTTATTTTAATGTAGTTCTTATTTGTGAGTTTAATGTATTTTTTAATTTTAATGTAGTTTTTTAATTTTATATTTAATTATTTAATGAATTATTATTATTTTTTTAAAAAAAAAAAACAAAAAAGTATAAAAGTGACTGTGCGTCACGTGGCGCATAACGCCCAGGGGTGGAAAGTTATGACTACACCCTCTTTTTGCAAAAAAACCCATAACTCTTACTGGACGTCACATGACGCATAACGCCTAGGGTTGGAAAGTTATGACTACACATGGTCTGGTGATTAACAATCATTCATCATTCACTCATGTTCTTGGAGACTAGAAATGGTAAAAGAATATCTTGATAACTTATCTAAGATAAAACATGGATCCTTATCTTGTACTTAGAAATGATGAGATATAAGCTATGATCTATTTCTCTAGTTTTGGTAATTTAGAAATAACATTGTTAATGCGATTGCTTAGGTTATCATACTAGTTAAATAAATCATATGTTAAAGGAATGTGTAATTATAACCTACTTAAATCAACCAAGGGGAGGTTGTGTGACTAAACTATAACCACCTGAAGTTGTTAGAGTTGGTATTTAAGAAATCGAAGTCAATACTAATCTTTATACTATACTAAAACTACTTGCTTACTTAAATTGACATTCTCGTGGTAGATATGAAGTTATGCATGCTACTTTCTTTTATGTCATAGGGTATGTTCACTTAGAAATGAGGAACTATTCTATCATACATTAATAAAGCAAGTTTATCACATATTACTTAATAATCATCAAGGAAGAATGGAGTAAATTTTTGATCTTAGATGGTAACATTCATATAATTGATTTACTCATTTAGAATTTCTCTTCTTGTTCACCTATATTATACATACATATATATATTTATTCTAAAGAGTTTAAAAATCACCCCAAATGATTATCTTCTCCGATTAAATTAAAATGAAGATTTATTATTAGAAATATTTGTGTCCACGGATCGATACTTGGTTTTTACCAATACTATTCTACATATATGATAGGAACACTTTCATATTTTGTTTGTGGTTTAGTCTTATTAGAAATCAACTTTTATAAATTTAAAACACGATCTTGTGCGAAAACAAAATCCATCAACTTTAACCACTACGATCACACAAAACCAAGTTTTTGGCGCCGTTGCCTGGGACACAGTACATTTCTAAAAACGATCCAAGTTTTAATCTAATCATTGTTTATAATTGTATAAAGTTTTACTTTTTTTTATTTTATTAGATTTTTCTTATTTTAAGGTTAGCCTTTACTTTTGTTTAAATTTAAATAGTTAAAATTGCTTTAATCTCACGTATGTCCTCTACATTCGGACCTGAGCTTGTTTCTCCAATTTCTGAACCCGAACGACTTTTTCACCGAAGAATACGCAAACGGGCAATAGAAGCCACTGAAACAATCAAAGATGAATCGGTAGACGCCACAACATCAGAAGAAAATCAAGCTAGAAGTAATGATGACAGCACCAAACAATGAACCAAACATGAGCCAGTATCAGGCCAACCCCTCGAAGGCTACGGCAATGGAGTAGCTCCACTCGAAATCACCGACAATTTCAAAATCAAATCAAGCACCATTCATATGGTGGAAAATTCAGTTCGGTTTCATGGTCTCCTCGACAAAGACCACCTTTCTCATATATCTTGATTCTTACGAATCTGTGGAACCTTTAAAATTCAAAACTGTTCAGAACATTAAAATAGACTCAAACTCTTCCCTTTCTCT
>NW_027504515.1:0-21558 GCF_021521415.1 Bidens hawaiensis
CCCATCCAGGAGCTCTGCCCCTTGTACCACGTTAGGGGCTGCCGCCCCTAAAACCTCGCTACCAGGGGCGCTGCCCCTGGCCTCCCATTCGTTGAGGGTTATATTAAACTAGAAATACGATATGGGTAGTAATAGTTAATTGATACGTGTAATTGTTTTACAGTTAGGCGCACCCAGTTAAAGAGAGGAGTTACTATTAACTCTGAAAGGAACCGAGCTCAGGTGAGTTTCTAGCCCCATTTCCTTGTTATGTTTTCGGGGCTGTGTTCATACTCAATGTGAATAGTTAATACATTTACCTTAAGTGGTAAGTGTTATGTTATATATGAAATATATGATATATCTGATAGTTATCGATGTTATGAATGTATGCTTGTTGGTACGTGAACGATCTTCGGATATTACACATATCGCTAGGGAAGGATATCGATAGAATATGTAATTATTTATAAAGTACGTATGAATGATAAAGAAGGGTATGTATGAAATCGTATGAATGATAGTATGAAGTTATGGTTGGACGAATGAAGGGAATAGACTCTAATAATATCTGCGAATTCAGGGAACAGACCCTAATAATATCTGCGAATGTAAGGAACAGACCATAATATTAACTGCGAATATAGGGAACAGACCCTAATAATATTTGCGAATGTTATAGGGCGAAATGCTTTTAAAACATGTAAGTATGTATGTAAAGTAAGATCAATATTGAAAGTATGAAAGAAAGAAAGAAAGGAAGCATGCATGTATGAACGAATGAAAAGTAACAGGCTAAGTATGTAATATTTATCTTCGGATACGTATATATGTAAGTATGTGAATTTATTGTATGTTGCCTGATTAACTAGAATCACTCAGCGTAGCTAACTTTTAGTATGTATGCAGATTAATTGATTGAAGCAACTAGCTTGAGGGAGACACATGGCAGGATATGAATAAACTGGCATCTGCAGAAATATTTGTCATGATGTTAAACAAGATGTTTTATATTATATTTTTAAATACAAGTTTGAATGTTTGTAACGAATGATTGAAGTTTTATTTATTCCGCGAAAGTTTTAATTAATTCTGATATTTAGAACTGTGTTTATGTGTAAATCCAACGCCAAAGTAGGACACCGGGGCCGGGGCCTTACAGAACTCCAACAAAATAACATTCAAAACATGATGAGGAATGGATATTAGGAGTGCCCATGGATACTACGGATTTTTCACCCAACTAACCAATGAAATAAGAAAAACTATAATCGGAATTAACCAAATTTAGCCACGAACCATCGTGAATTCGGTTAAAAATCAACCTAAGGTGTCGATCGTATGACAAAAGTAGTAAAAACAAAAGACAAAAGTAGGGAATTCTTAAGAATTTTCCAAAAATAAAAGACAATCTACTTTGATTCAAAATATTTATGAAAAATTTCTTTGAAGGTTGAGGCATAGCCTCAAAATTGTGTGTGTGCGCATAACAATATAATAATAATCATTAGTTAAGCTGTTTAGCAAGTCAATGTGTAAGCTGTAAACAATCAAATAGAACACATAAGGTAAACAAATAAGCACGTATGGGGTTCCTAAGCATGTTACTAAGGCACCACTAACGATCTATCTTAAACCTTCGGCTCTGATACCAATATATCACACCCCAACCTATGGCGGAAATGTTGGGGCGTGATATATACTCCCTAAGCCCATGGACCTTAGGCCCATCTTCATCTTAAGTCTATAATTAATTCCTTCTAGCCTAGCCCACCATCCTTTTATCTTATTATTATTATATTATTATTCTTATTCTACTAACTTAATTTACTTCTTCCAACGTAATTAATATATTAATATTAATCTTGGAAATTTCGGGATGTTACAGAAATGCTGGGGCGTGAGCTGATTGCTCAAAGCTCTCAATGTACTATCATGCAATATTTGAAGTGATAATATCTATTAATCATTTCAAATGATCCAACAAAGTTCAGATAAACAAAATACGTAATTCCATAGGTAAAACATATAAGACAAAAATCTAAATTTAAATCTTGTATCTTGTCTCTAGAATGCAACCCCAAGTTTCTTCAAAAAGATCCTAAACAATCAAATCTTTCGATGACCTGCATATGCGTTAAAAATACAATAATTTTGTCAACACTAGGTTGAGTGAGTAAAACACCAGATTTTATAATTATATAATAATAGATAAAAGTGCAAACTATGTCATGTGAGATTAGCAATTTAACCGTATAAGCAAGTAAACAAGTTGTCGATAAGGATGATGCTAGATGCACTGTACAATGGCTAAATAAGTTGTCGGTGAGAACGATGCGATGGCTACTATGACGATACAACCAAATAAGCAAGTAAACAAGTTGTTGATAAGCTTGATGCCAGATGAATTGGACGATGGCTACTACAATGGTACAACCAAATAAGCAAGTAAGCATATAACACGTTAGGCATAAATTGGTATACACACATGACTAACAGCTGCAAGTTGAGTATTAAATAATACTAAAATAAGTACAACGCATATGTTCGTAAACAATAAAAA
The DNA here is from genome assembly GCF_021521415.1 of Bidens hawaiensis. Classification (NCBI taxonomy): domain Eukaryota; kingdom Viridiplantae; phylum Streptophyta; class Magnoliopsida; order Asterales; family Asteraceae; genus Bidens; species Bidens hawaiensis. The sequence continues at coordinate 2,543 of NW_027504515.1, forward strand.
TGAGTAAAAAGAGGAGAGTAAGACACTCACCTTAGAAATTAAGCAAGAGATAATGATTCAACAACAAAGATAAAGGTAGATCAAGCACTGACAAGATAGCCTAATAAAGAATATATGCGAAAATATAAATTCACCAACGAATCTAAAACTAGATAGAGAGTCAATTTAATTATCTAATGGGTTCTTGAGAAAGTTATTTATTTCTTTAATTTATTATTAATTTTATTAACAAAGCTTTATTGTAAATAATATGATTTAATTATATTAAATACATATAAATAATCAAAAAAATATTTATAAAACTTTGGGTAGATTATATAAAGAGATTTGCTTTCCATAAAATTAGAAATGCATTTAATATAGTGTTATATATATATATATTTATTATTAATAAAGATATCTTTTATATTAGTATTGTGGATAATAAGTAATTGATAATAAATAATAATGTTTATATAAAATTAAATCTCTATAAATACTTACACTTATAATTATATATTTTATGTTAATTTACAATAACTTTTATATATACATTTTAACTTAAAGCCCTTTATTAAAAAAACTTTAACAATTTTAACTATTATATATATATATATATATAGGAAAATGATCAAGAGAGAACTCCTCCTTAAAGAGAGAACTAATAATAAAATATTTGTAATTTAATGAAGAAAAATATTTTTAATTTTTTTTCTTTCATCCTTCTTATATGTTATTATTTTTCACCACTAAAAAATATAAAAATAAATAAAAACAACAACAAAAAAAAAACTCGTTGCGTTGCATATATGCAATACGTCGACTTTTTCTTAATGAATATGTGCACTAGCGTGTATTTGTTTATGTGCTATAATGTTGATTATCAAATATGCAATTGTTTATATTGTACATGTGCAATAGTGTTATATTATATACAAAAATAAAAAAAAAATCGATATAGTCATTTGTGCATTAGTGTTGTATTATATATATGAGATAATGTGTATTGCATATAATAATTAGTGTTGTATTTGCATATATTCAATAGCGTGTACTGTATAATGCAATTGTGTTGTATTATATGCAATAAAACATTATTGTATATATGCAATAGGCATTATTGCACATATGCACTACACCGAGAAGTTTTTTATTTTTTATTTTTTTATTTTATGTTAGTATCAGTGTCATCTTTTTAAAAGGAGGAAAGAGAAAAAGAGCACAAAATATTTTTTTTTAAATAGTTAAAAATAATTCTTTACAACGTTTTTTCTAAATAGTTAAAAATAATTCTTTACAAGTTGTAAAGAATTATTTTTAACTATTTAAAAAAAATATTTTGTGCTCTTTTTTTCTTTCCTCCTTCTAACTAGAAGAAATTGTTACTAAAAAAAAAACTTGTCGGTGCAGTGCATATGTGCACTAATGCCCATTGCATATATACAATAGTTTTTTATTGTATATAATACAACAATTGCATTATACAATACACACTATTGAATATATGCAAATACAATACTAATAATTGTATGCAATACATACTATCGCATATATGTAATACAACACTAATGCACATATGCACTATATCAATTTTATTTTTATTTTTTTATATAATATAACACTATTGCGCATATGCAATACAAACAATTGAATATATGCTAATCAACACTATTGTAAATATAAAAATACACAGTAGTGCCCATATGCATTAAGAAAAAGTCAGTGTATTGCATATATGCATTACAACTAGTTTTTTTATTTATTATTTTTATATTTTTTTTGTGGTGAAGAATAACAACATATAAGAAGAATGAAAGAAAAAAAAATTTAAAATTATTTTTTAATTAAATTAAAAATACTTAATTATTAGTTCTCCAGTTCCCTCTCTAAGAAGGAGTTCTCTCTTGTTCCTTTCCATATATATATATATATATATACATGGTTTAACCATGATTCCGAAAAGTGTTCGGTTGTTATGCTGGTTTTATAAAAATACTGATTATATAATGTACTTATCGTATAATTTAATTTGGTTAACTATATTAATATAATGATTTGTATAAATTAAAAATGATTTAAAACATAAAAATCTAAAAAAAACGGGCTGGGGGGAATCGAATTTGCGCACCCCAGCCGTTTCTGATCTTAACGCGTGCTGCACCAGCCAACTGGGCTGGTGGCTCACTCATGCATAATATGAAAACAATTCTATAAAAATACCGTGTCAGAAATCCCCAAGTCAAACATAAACACTGATAATCAATCAATCAAACTGAGTTGTGTTGTGTAATTAAGGTTAGGGTTAACGATTTATGATTGAAGGCAATCCATAAACACAAACAAATTACCTGGCTTAATGATGCATTGATTGTCAATTAGGACCTAACTCAGACGGCTCGAACACGAATACAAATTAGTACTATCAGTATAGGCTGTTATAACGTAATTGATTAAAGGGGTTTGATAGGCACTGCTATAAGAGTTATGTATCTTCGTTTAATTTCATTATGATGTTCGTTATATTATAGTTTGATTAACGAGTATTGACGGTTTAGTATAATAAGAAATCCGTATCGTATTGATCATCGTTTCCTAATTACTTACGTCGGTGGAGTTCGTAACAAGTATTACAAAGATTGCATAAAATCAATTACCAAGTTAGTACGAGAATTATGGTTAAAGGAATCAAACGGGTCCTGGGTTGTGATGTGGGTCGAGTATGGGTACTTGGTTGGATTAATGTGGAGTTATAATATTATAATATATGGCAGATTTACATATAGGTCCCTGAAGTATTGAGGTGGAAACAAAATATGTTTAAAGTATAGTTTAGGGTCAAAATGTATATGTTTCAAAGTTATTTTAATATATACTTAATAAATAAATTAACCAAATAATATTTATATAATAAATACTTGAATAATGCATTATTTACTTGATAAAAATTCCGGAACGTTAAAACGGGTCGAGTATAGGTTAATAAAATAAAATTTTAAAATCAGAGTTGTTACACCAAGCCATTCTTAAATATCATTTAATGACACCCCCCATTAGTAGTTGATGAGTCATGCCTGGTCTGCCGTAAAGTTTGTTTAGATAAATTTGGGGATCACGCGGTTTATCGCAAAGAACTCCTGGGTTTTAAATATAGACATGATTTGGTCATGGTTGTCCTTTGTGATGTGTTAAAACGAGCGGGAATCTCGACAAAAAGATGCTTATGTGAATTTCTTGTTGTAAGGCCCCATTCCCGTTGCCCTACATTGGCGTTGGATTTACTCATAAACACAGTACTAAATATCAGAGTTAATTAAAACTTTCATGGAATAAATAAAACTTCAGCATTCATTACGAAACATTCATAACTTGTCTTTAAACACAATTTAAAACATGTCTTTTAGTTTAAACATTAACAACTGAGTCTTCAGATGCCAGCTTCTTTATTCATCTGTCATATGTTCCCCTTCAAGCCGGCTGTCTCATCCTACTCACCTGTGTGCATACTAAAAGTCAACTACGCTGAGTGAGTTCTAGTTAATCAGGCAACATGCAATACTTTCACATATTTATATATACATACCCGTAGATACATAATTACATGCTTAGCCTGTTATCTTTCTTTTTTTCGTACATACATACTTTCTTTCCGTCTTTCATACTTTCATGCATTCATAATACATACATAACTATCTTTACCATCTAAGATATTTTTAGGGTCTGGTCCCTTCCTTCTCTATCTAATCAACCATTCCTACACTTCTTCATACATACATTCTATTATACACGTTAATATATATTCTTACTCATTCATACATCATTCATGCATCTTATATAAGACACAACTTTCTTGACGATACGTGCAATATCCAAAGACCGTTCACGTACCTGCAAGCATACATTCATAACATTCATACATACTATCACATCAATCATCATAACATACACTTACCATTTAAGGTAAATGTATTAACATTCACATAGAGTATGCAAAGCCCCGAAAACATAACAAGGAAATGGGGCTAGAAACTCACCTTAGCTCGGTTACGTTCACCGTTAATGGTTATTCCCTTCTTTAGCTGAGCGCGACTAACTGTATAATAATTACACGTATCAGTTAGCTATCACTACCCATATCCTATTTTTAGTTTATTATAACCCTCAACGAACGGAGGTCCGGGGGCAGCGCCCCTAGCAGCGGGGTTCTAGGGGCGGCATCCCCTAGCGGGGTCCAAGAGGCAGAGCCCCTGGCTGGGGTTAAGCTGCCAGCTTAGCTTGAAAAAAATTTATTTTCATTAACTTTCTAAACACATATTTCATTAGAATTCTAATTTATTATTTTATTGTTATCTCAATAATCCTTTAAGGTATCTTTCATCAATTAATAAAGTTCAGGGGCTTCTACGTAATTAAATCATTCTTTTATAAGTTCAGGGACCTTTCTGTCATTCTTTAAATCTCAATTCGCTATCCAGTTCGTTAACGAAGGAGGCTCCCTCGTTATTTCTTAACGAATGGATCTTTATGACGAACTGACTCTCATAACGAATTGGCCTTTATAACGAACTAGCCTTTATAACGAACTTAACATTATAACGAACTGGACGTTATAACGGCCTTAATGAATGATCATAATGAGTTGCTGCTAATTCGTTATTTCTCCTTAACGAATGGGCATAACGAAATACTGCTAATTCATTATTCTTCCTTAACGAATGGGCATAACGAATTGTTGTTAATTCGTTATTCTTTCTTAACGAATGGACAAAACGAATTGCTGTTAATTCGTTATCTTCGTTAACGAATTAGGGTTAGGTCAGAGAATGTCAGAAACATTCTCTGACTTGTTTAACCTCTTACGCCGTTTTTTGGCGCCGTCATCGCCAAACCGCGATCTCACCTGAAAAGCGAGATCTCACTCGTTTTCCATCGGTTTTCTCCATTTTTCGTCCCGTTCGAACAAGATCTGAGCTAGGGTGACCCCTAAGCTCATCTTTTGATTGGTTTATACCCGATTCCATCCGAACCTCGTGACTTTAACGGTTTAGGGTGTCGGCTCGTCGTTTCGCGATTAGATATAGCGGGTTCGGTTCCATATAATATCATTACGTTATTACCTTGGATCGATACTCGGGTTTCCTTGGTTATTTCTGTAACACCCCGTAACCGCAGCGGAAACGTAAACGGGGTGCGATAGACTCGTCTGATATCAACCACATTGTTTATAAAGAAAACTGAATGCATTAATATACTTCAAATTACATTATCTTGTATTTCATTACCGTCTAGGTGATACACACATCATACCATACGATACATAATTCTATTTATTATAATATATCCTAACATCCCGCACGCAAATCTTACACACATCAAGCACTTAGCACGTAAGCAATCACTTCATCTTAATTGTACATGAAAAGCATGTGAGAAAACGGGTCAACTACGAATAGTTGGTGAGTTTCACAATTCGAGTAAACCATGATAAATCATTATCATAAAATAATATTATTATCGATGTAATTATGCTGAGCCCACAAGTGAAACCTCTGACTATCACACACAACCCCCGTGGCATATCCCCCGCCCACGGACCCGTGGCATATCCTCCGCCCACGGAACTGCCCCAAACCGCTATGTCTAACATTACATAGAAAAATATATATAACACCCAAAATAGACATGTGCAACTGGCTGGGAAACATCAGCAAATCCATGCCGGACCAGTTGGGTTTGTCAGACCAATAGTACTATCCACACTCTACCGGCTTTCAGTTAATCACTCGTGTTCCGGGGCCTTAGAATGTTAGCAACTCAGACAATTACCATCTTAGTACATTTCCGTACGATTCCCGTACAATAAAATATATGTAAATCCACGCAAATCCATGCGTTCAGTATGTATTTAAACATTTCAGTAATACCATGCTTCCGCCCCGAGAAACTATTTAAAAACAATTCAGAAAAAGGGGCTCGTGAAACTCACCTTAGCACATGCAAGCAGGTAACAACAATCATTATCAATTAACATGTCCAATCTGTAATATGATCCCTACGATCGTTATTATACACTTATTGTTTATATAATCTTTTAACCGTATCAACCGGTACATCTGGGGACACTGTTAACCCAGTACTGTTCCCGAAATACTTCTCCGGACTCAGATTGTGATATCGTTTAGAGTTCCATGGTCACAATTACTATTAGTCGTTTTTCTCGTTTTCCGTGCCTAGCACGGTTATCCGTTTTTTATGTTTCAAAAATGAGTCTGGTCACACACGACCCGAGAGTAGTGGTTGACTGATAATTTAATTAAAGATGTGAAATTAGAGCTCGGTTTAGACGTCCCGATTGGCCGTGGGACTCGTTTCCGTCTTTGGCGTACCGGAAACTGTTAAAATAGGTTAAAATTACTCAAATCATCCGAATTATGTTCGGATGATTTATTTTTACTTGTTTAACTCAATTATACGAAAATAGTTCATTTTTAGGGTTTTTATACACCAGTCAGCTCGCTTAAGCGAACTTCACCGGTTTACGCGTTTTAACTTTAAAAGTTTGATAATTAGCATAGATAATTATCCGTTTAATCTCGGATCTTGAAATTTTGCACAAATCACTTTTTAACAGTGGGGAATTTAATAAAAATATTTCCAGAATTAATTCTTATATTTAAAATTTATTTATCTATTTTTAAACACCATTTAAACACTAAATACGTCGTAAATACCAAACGATCTTAGACAAATCCCAAATTTCTCCTGGATGTCCCCTGCCATCCACATAGTCCCCTGTAATTTTTCCAGAACTAAAATCTTCTTTTACATGCCATTTTCACTAAAACCGAGCTAGAAAACCCTAGAACTCGTTTAACCGAAAAGCCTACTTAGACTTCTCCAACTGACCTCAAATTTTGTGTTTGACTTATACATGATATAAAAAGATTATCTGAAATTTTCCAGAATTTTTCATATTTAACTATTTTCACCATTTTTAGCCAAAACCGAGCATTAAATTCACCAAATATTCATCCTTTATCCAAAAATTACCAAAAATTCACAGAACTCTTATTTTCATGTGTTGAACATCCCTGTAAAATTTCATGACCTAACTCTAAACCATCAACAATCTGTCCCAAAACACATACACCGAACATAACCGAATATACCTTTCGTTTTCCGCCACTACAAGCTACAAACTCGTCTTTCCGCCTTATCTACCACTAAATACAGAACCTACAACCAACATACCACAATACCAACCAAGTTACACTCACGATCAAGCCTCTTACACTATAGTTTTGGTTATGATTCCAAAAATAAAGATTTAACCGTAAAAATTCGTTTTTGATCCGTTTAACTCCTTTCTTGGACCAAGATCCCTTGTATAACCCGTATACATCACTTGATCACGCAAGAATCGGTTTTCATCTTTGAAACCTCATTTTCTTGCAATTAAACTCAAGAAACGAAGATGGAAACGTGATTAACTCGATTCTTTACCTTGTTTTCTTGCTAAAAATTCTCGGTTTTGGTCCATGGAGTTGAGAGGATTGAAGAACTTGTTGAATTGATGTTTAAAAAAAAGAAATGAAGCCTAGGGGGACATGGTGGAGTCCGATCGGTTCAAGTGGGGGGGGGGGTGGGGTGGGGCCCACCTCTCCATTCTTAGACACATATTTGGATTCCCGTAATCTGGATAATGTTTTGGATAATCTGGTTCAGTTCGTTTTTCGGTTAAATGTTTAATTCGGCTTAAAACGAGGCTAAAACGGTCGTTTTTCGGCTTAAAAATGAAATTTATATAAAACCGATTTAAAAACTTAAACCATGACATTTATTAACTTAAAACATCATATCATTAATTATCGCGCATCTTTTTCGGCTTGATCGATCATCTCTTGCTCGGTTTGGTATTAAAGGTTTCGTTTAATGTACCGACGTACCATTAAATCGAAATTCTTTTTCTGTGCCGTACTTTACTTATCCCGAAGCATTAATGCTTCGTAACATCACTAAATATTATAGATATCGTCTATAATTGAACCCTCGATTCGTTCGGGTTTCAATAATTATCGATCGATTAATCGCATATTCAATGCGGTGAATTAAATATTCACGTACGATCAATACAATGAACCATGTATTCTCGTATAATTACCATGGTAACTCATGTACCCGACATTAAATATGACGTAACTATCGTCTACCGGTTAGGGTATCCCTGGTTTCGTCGGAATCTTTACAATTTCGGCTAGTGAGAGAGAAAGATGAGAGAGAGCTTAAGTGTGTGTTTTGGATGGGGTATGGAATGGATGGGAATGAGGGAATTAATGGATAATAATGATACTTATACCATGGATCATGGGCTTAAGCCCATGGTCTTTCTCCTTTCCTTATCAACCCAAGTCCATTACCCATATTACTTAACCCAACACAAGCCCAATTCATAATAACTCATATTTTATTAACCGAAACGAGAAAACGGGATGTTACACTTGTCGGATCCGCGTGAAGTAGGTCTACTATCCAACCATCGGGCATTCTTGTGTTTGGATGGGCGCGCATGAAGGGGGGTGGGGCATGTAACAACTCGGGTTTTAATATAATATGTTAAATACTAATACTCGACCCGCTTTTGTTTTCGGGTAATTTTGATCAATAACATATCTCATTTATCGAGTTATTATTACTTTATTATTATTATTATTATTATTATTATTATTATTATTTATATGTGTTTATTTATCAAAATAACTTTCAACTAAATACATATTTACCCCTAAACTAGGTTTTATCTCATTTTGTTTCCACACAAGAAATTCAGGGGTCTGATTGTAAAATCTGATATTATAGTTATATTATTTTATTTAAATCCTAACCCAAACACGTTTTATCCATACCCAGTAACCAAATCCCAATCCATTCAACTCGTGAACCGATGGAATTCTTGTACCCTAATCTGTGTAATAATCAAAATTTATTTGTAAGATCGTTGATATGTTTAATACGAAACATACTGACGTTTTAAGTTAAGAAAACGATCAAAACGATCTTGGATTCTATAATAAACAATCTGTCCTAAATCAAATTATTGATATACTATCTAGAGATCATAGTAATGCAGTTAATCTTGTTAGCGCTTTCTTCTAGACGTCGCGAACCATAACCCTAAAGCTAATTTTAATTTATCAGTTTGTAATTTCCCTTCTAATTCGTTTTCCTTGCAATCGGCTTCAACTCGTCAATCATCATCAATACAACATCCTTTCAGGTAATTAAATAATGTAACATATTCGTCTTGATCCCATTAACAGTACAATAACTAATAAAACACATTACAAGCAGATAAATCAATTTCAATTTCTAGGGTTTATAGTTCAACTGGGTTTTATCAGTCATTGTATTAAATATTTTGTTGTCATAAGTTTACAACTGACATAGTGACACCCCAACACAACTGATATGGGGTGTGTACGTTCAATCCTTGTACCGGCCAGGGGTGAGGGTTTGAGCCTCTTGGATGCGGGTTGTGATTCATTATTTTTTTTATTGTTTTAAAGGTTTTAATGATATATAAATATAGTATAATTAATATTAAATAACAAATAAATATTAATTTATTAAAACTGAAGTTACACCAACCTATGGCGAAAATGCCGGGGCGTGAGGTGATTGCTCACAACTCTCAAAGTACTATCATGCAAATTTAAAATGGTAATATATATTCTTCCAATTTAAATAGTTCAACAAATTCAAATAATCAAAGTACATAAATTCATAATTAAACAAGTAGAACAACAATCCAAAATTAAATTCTTGAGTATTCTTCTCTAAGATGCACCCTAAGTTTCTTCAAACATATCTTGGTAATCATATCATGCAGTAACATGCACGTGCGTAAAAAATACAACAGGTTTTTGTCAACACAAGGTTGAGTGAGTAAACCACTAGACCTTGTGAATATATAATAATAAATAAAAGTGCAAACTGTGTCAAGTGAGATAAGCAATTTAACCAATGAGGAAGTAAATAAGTTTTCGATGAACGCGATGCTAGATAAACTGGGCAATAGCTATTACGATGGTTCAACCAAATAAGCAAGTAAATACGTTGTCGATGAGCGCGATGCCAGATAAACTGTTTGATGGTTATTACGACGGTATAAACAAGTAATTAAGTTGTCGATGAGCGCGATGCCAGATAACTAAGCAATGGCTATTACGAGGATCCAACCAAATAAGCATATAACAAGTTAGCCATAAATTGTTAAACACACATGACTAATAGTTTCAAGTTGAGTAATAAATAATTATAATAAAATAATTAGAACGCATATTTCCCCAAAACAGTAAAAATGAGTTAAAAAGGGGGAGTGAGATACTCAAATGACAAAAGACAAAAGATGATGTGGGAAAGATAAACCCTTCAGAATTTACCGTCACGTATTTCTAGTTAAATAATATAATATTAAATTAATTATAAGGGATATAACATGATTTATGAATTAATATTTTGATGTTATTTGAGTTATGTTGTGATTAGAATGGTTATTGATTGAATGATTGATCTCTATGGATTATTTGTTATTGTGAAATCATTATTATTAGTTAAATAAATAAATATGAGTTGAATAATTATATGATTATTTAAATAATATTTAATTAAATATAATGCAATATAATTATGTACATATATAAATATAATTGTAATACATTTGTTAATTTAAGATAAAGGTTTAAATATATATTTGCCATATAATATATATCTTGGACTATTTAACAAAAATCTAATTTTATAAATATAATTAATACGTTTAGAATATAATTGTTACAATTTTTAAATAATGATACATATATTCATTTTTATATATTAAATTTATAAAGATGTTCAACGATAAGAAAACACCAATAATGGTGTCGGGTTTTTTAATAAAATAACGATGATTTATTATTATTAAAAATATACTTATAGTACATACATATGTACACACACACACACACACACACGTAAACGAAAGCTTTTTACGAGATTTGACCAGAAACATGAACTCTAAGATGTCGGTGTTTATAAAATAATGTTTATTATTATTAAGATATAATGATAATACACAAACACACACACACACACACACACATATATATATATATAAACATAAATTTCTAATTAGATTTATATTCAAGAAAACGTAACTTAGGGATGTCGGTTTGATAAAAACATTATTTATTTTATATTTAATATTAGTTATAATAATTAAATTCATATTAAAATATATAAAACAAACAAAACAAAAAATAACAAAAATTGGGTTGGGGGTACGAACCCGCGACCCTGACTAGTTTACAGCCACAAACGAGGGGACACAAACCATACGAGCCAGTAACTTAACTGGTTAAACATTGAAGATGTTTTATTATATACATAATAGTTAAACCCCAAATTTAAATTGAAACCTTAGAAATCAAGATAGGTTAAATCCGTTATATGTTTGACTGATTAATGTTAGGGTTAATGTCAGGCGATGAATTTCGACCGGGAAGCATAAATTAATTACTTATAGATGTGATGTATTGATAACGAACCACGAGTTGCAGTAGCGGCCAAACATAAATCACGAACATGATACTTGCAAGCTGTTAGGATGTAATTAGGTTTAGGGGTATTGACGGCAATGATGGTGCATGCCTGATTAATTGAATTATGATGATTATAGTGTATAATGATAAATGGGTTAGCACACTTTGATTAAACAATCGTTACGTATAAAATTTGATCTTGTTTCCTAATACATAGTGTTGGTTATGCCGATTTAGTATGAAGAATCAAAACCACGATTCAATTTCAATTTAGATGCGAGGATTTAGGCTCAAGAAATTAAAACGGTGTAGGAGTTTGGGTATTCAGGTCTGTTATGTGGGTAATTGGGTAGATGGGTTAGGATATATTATTTTCAGATCAGCCCCTGAAATATTAAGATGGATTCATAGAGTGATTAAAGTTTAATTTAGGGTAAAAATTGTATATAAATCAAAGTTATTTATATATATTAAATAAATATAGTAACAATTAAAGATCAAATAATAAATACTTGATTAGCGCGATATTTTATTGATAAAATTTCCCGAATATCAAAATGGGTCGAGTAAAAGGATAAAATACTAAATGAAAAAATCGAGTTGTTACAGTCTCCCCTACTTTAGGGAATTTCAACCAGAAAATAGAGAAAACTAAACAACACCATTACATTTTTAGGAAAATAAAATTTTAAACATAACTTTTAAAATTTATCATAACACCGAACTTTGAATAGTCAAAACAACGCCTCAAATGAAAATCCGATAAAGACGCTTATGTGTAGGATGTACGAGGGGCGTATCCACCATATCCTTATCTTCTTTACATTTGTACCGTTATCCAACTACTTTTCTATTTATATTATGACCCACAATTTCATGCATTATGATTTCCATGAGAGGACTTAGATTATTTGTAGGCCTCCATAATTATTAGATCGTCGGATGGTCCACATACCTGTCACACCCCGGTCGTAATGGCGGAAAACCGAGGCGTGGCGACTAGGTCGTGATTGATTGAGCACAATAGTATAAAAGTCTAAATGCATAAACATAACCAAACTGTCAAATATTACATCATCCAGGTAACATGAAACAAATTGTTTTAATACAAAATATCAAGTTTCCAAACAACTCCTAGCCTAGCCTTCATCTCTCTAAGGCCTCTATCAGCTATTAGCTACTTCCTGCTTCATTTCCTGAAAACATGTAATAAAACGTCAACTACAAAAAGTAGATGAGTGAATTCATAGGTTAACTAATACTGTAGTGATAAGCCCTACACAAGCATACTAGGCTAAGTTGTAGGGGTTTATATATAGGGTGTACCATCGGCTAACCCACCACTCCTACAACTTATCCTACTATGCTTGGTATGCTTATCATCTCAACTGAATCTGCAAGAGTTTCGTATAAAGATTCCAATTATTGTTTCCATGCATGCAGGAGGAACGGTATCAAGGATATATGTATAAGATACCCAAGAATCATATGTAACCATGCCATGATGAAAAATGATAATGATGCATAATGATCACACAAGACCTGACATCGACCCCACACAAGACCACACTATGCTACTTGATTTCCTTGATGGTAACCCAAATCGATCACTTTGGGTACCATGAGAGAATTCTAAAGCGTACTTTAGTATCTCTTGGATTCCTAATCGATCACTTAGGAGATCCTTCGGATCCTTAATCGAACACTTAAGAGATCCTTCGGATTCTTAATCGAACACTTAAGAACCCCATAGGTCACGTGTATTCTAAATCGATCACTTTAGAATCCCACATCTAGTGACGGCCTGTCTACCAATCGACCACTTGGAGATCAAACCTATGCACTATTGTGACCTATATTGCCACTGTTCACACGATCACAAGACTGACCAATGAATAATGTGTTTTCATGATAAAGTATAACGGGTACATGACTTTGATTTCCAAACGTCCAATGTTCCCTAAACGCTGAGTGATTCCCATATTTACTCCTGAATATTTGATTATGCATACACAACTTCCGAGAAAGTTAAGGTACGCGTAACCTGCCATGATTACTTGTTTTCCCAATGTTCATTGTTTGCAAAAGATTTGTCAAGTGTTTATGATAAGTAATGTTTGAATAAATGTGTTTTGTCAAAACGTGTACATTTACCATGTTTTCACCCCCAATGATTTGAAAGGCTTTAAAAGAAAAATGGGGACTATGAACTCACCTTGTTGACTAGGTGTGGTTGCTAGGGCGGTCGGGTGCTGTCAAACGTCGATCCTCTAAGTCTAGACAAGGACATAATAAGTTAACAACGCAGTTTAAGTCTAAGAGTGTAAGCCTTACACGATCTCGAGCAAAAACTAGGTTTTAAAGACGAAACAGCTTGGTTCTGACCTGATTCGATCGAATAGGAACACATTCGATCGAATAGACACACATTCGATCGAATAGGAACACATTCGATCGAATAGACACACATTCGATCGAATAGAAACACATTCGATCGAATAGACAGACGTTCGATCGAATACGAAGCTCATTCGGTCGAATGAGTTGGAGACCATTCGGTTGCTTTCCTATTCGGTCGACTGGACTGGTTCGATCGACACATTCGATCGAATGAACTGATTCGATCGACTGGTTCGATCGAATGAACTGATTCGATCGACTGAAAGCTGGGCGACGGAGATACCCACGGGTTTTCCAGATTTTCCAGATTTTTGACCCAAAATCGAAGTTTTTGACATGGAAATGCTCGGGATTGAAAGGGGTATCGATTCCTAGTACTTTTAAACACAAAAGCTTGCATTTTGACACCAAAAATGACGGTTTTTGACCAAGAACACACTTGACACAAAAGTCGGAGTTTTTGCTCGATTCGGGGCGGGTTTTGGTTGTAAAAACGTATGATTTTCAAGAAGATCTTACCGACAACAACGATAAACAGATTGGTGGACTCGAATCTTAGATTGGATGACTTTCTCTCACTACTCTCTCTCTAGAAGTGGGAGTGTTTGGGTGGGAAGTGTTGGTGGAAATGAAAGAGATGGTGTAAGAATACTTGATTTTCCGCTTAAATACTCGGGTGACTCGGGTTCGGGTTTAGGCTACCGACGGGTCAAGACTAGTCGAGTTCATAAGTTTTTAAACAAACTAAAACTTTTTCAGCAAAACTTTTATAAACCATTTTCCGAATAATTATTTAAAATCTTTTTTTTTTTTTTTTTTTTTTTTTTTTTTTTTTTTTTAAATAAGAACATTTTATTTTTCAAAAGCATAAAAATTAATATTTTCCAGGCGTAAATGTCGTTTTATAAAATAAACATTTCAAATGATAAAAGCAGATTTCTCCAATGATATGGGTTCCGAACTTATCGTCCAGAACCCCAAAGTGTATAGTTTCCGATGATTCCTTGATTTTTGTCTACCAGTCAAATTCCAGGGCGTTACATCCTCCCCAACTTAGGGGAATTTCGTCCCGAAATTTAGCTTTTTAGTATACTTGATGCATCGATGATTAAGATTACATGATCCCATGATGACCACTATGCGCCACCACTTCTAATATTCGTCTCAGGCACCACCCAAATCAAGCCGAAGGGGCTTATATATAGGGTGTACCAGCGGCTAACCCACCACTCCTTCAACCTTACTTGGGTGTTTCCTTCGACTCCTATTAGATCAATGACACACAGGACGACACACTATTTTCCACTACGAGGCATCATCCTCAAGCTTTACATCAGACATATTCATTTCGGATTGAAGGGGTTTATATATAGGGTGTACCAGCGGCTAACCCACCACTCCTTCAATCTTCCGCGAATATTACCCTCGGTAATTCTTGAATTCAATGTCTCACAGCTGCCACGCTAACTATAAGTCCCTAATTCCAGGTTTCGCTTCAGACATATTCAACTCGTGCCGAAGAGGTTTATATATAGGGTGTACCAGCGGCTAACCCACCACTTCTTCAACCTTTGTCGAATATTTCTTCACACGAACCTTGAGTTCACGACTTCTAGTTACACAATAGCATATTGCTTATACACGTATACACCTGTGACCTTGATGTAATTATATTCCGGACTATAATTACGAGCTCACCTTGTATCAATGTATAAGCTCTATTGTGTGCGGCTAGAAAATTTGACACGACACCACACACATACACACAACCATGCTCCATGAATGCAAGAATGAATGACAAATTTTTGGCTTAAATAATGTATAAATTTCCCCAAAATTCATATGATTGAGTAGATATGACTTGTGCTCCCAGCATGAGCCCTGAGTAGCCAAATTTGTGGATGCAAATAAAAGAATACTTATAAGCATAATAAGGCAACACGATATTCATTGAATAACACAATTATTTGATACATGCTGCAAATGTTATATTGACTTCTAGACAATAGATTACAAGAATAGAGACTAAGAGAACAGATGAGGGTATTTCTCCTTCATTTGATCTTCGCGTTCCCATGTAAACTCGGGTCCGCGTTTGTTATTCCATCGAACATTCACAAGCGGTATGCGGCTACGCTTGGTCTTCTTGACCTCGCGATCCAAGATTTCGACGGGTTCTTCAACAAAAAGCAGATTGTCGTTAATTCGAACCTCGTCGACGGGAATGAGAAGGGCCTCGTCAACAAGACACTTCTTTAACTGCGAAACATGAAAAAACATTGTGAACTCTACCGGAGTTCCGGCGGCAGCTCAAGACGATAGGCAACTGGTCCGATCCTTTCAAGGATTTTGATGGTCCAACATACCTAGGAGCGAACTTTCCCTTCTTCCCGAAACGGACTACGCCCTTCCAGGGGGAAACTTTCAGCAGAACACGGTCACCAACTTGAAACTCGAGTGGCTTGCGTCGTTTGTCTGCGTAGTACTTATGCCGACAACGGGCGTCTTTGAGTCGCTGTTGAATGATAGCGATTTGATCGGTTGTTTCCTGTATTAGTTCCGGGCCGATGATCTGTGAATCCCCGGTCTCGGACCAACACAAGGGTGAGCGACACTTGCGACCGTAAAAGAGCTTCAAACGGCGCGCATTTAATAGAAGAGTGGTAACTATTGTTGTAAGAAAATTCTGCCAGCGGCAGATGAGCTTCCCAACTATTACCGAATTCAAGGATACAAGCTCTCAACATGTCCTCTAGGGTTTGTATGGTCCTCTCGCTCTGCCCATCAGTTTCTGGATGATAGGAAGAGCTAAGCTTCACACTTGTCCCAAAGGCCTTTTGCAAAGATTTCCAGAACCTGGAAGAAAAACTGCTGTCGCGATCAGACGTAATGCCTTAGGCACACATGACGGGAAACGATCTCACGAATGTATATCCGCGCCAACTTTTCCGTAGTGTAGTCCTCACGAACCGGGATAAAGTGAGCGGATTTAGTTAGAATGTCCACAATAACCCAATTGAGTCATGACCGCTAGGCGTCCGCGGTAGCTTGGTGATGAAATCCATAGCTAACTCTTCCCACTTCCACTGAGGAATAATAGGTTGCTGAAGCAGCCCAGACGGCCTTCGATGCTCTGTCTTGACTCGCGAACAAGTCAAACATCTCATCACGTATAAAGCGATGTCTTTCTTCATCCGGGCCCACCAATAATGAGGTTTAAGATCTTGATACATTTTGCTGCTGCCGGGATGAATCGAGTATCTGGACTTGTGGGCTTCACTTAGAATAAGCGTTCGAAGAGGCTCAGAGTTTGGGATCCATGCTCGATCAAGAAAATAGAGGATGCCGTCCAACTTGGTTTCGAATTTCTGTTCGGCTCCACACGACAAAACGCCCTTGAGATCTCCATTCACAAGCGCCTGATTCTGAGCTTCGCGAATTAAGGAGGGAAGATTGGATTGAATTCTAATAGAGTGCAGCTGGTCCTTTCTTTACGACTCAATGCGTCAGCCACCACATTAGCCTTTCCCGGGTGGTAGCGGATTTCACAATCGTAATCGCTGAGAAGTTCGACCCAGCGTCGCTGCCTCATGTTCAACTCTTTTGATGGAGGATGTGCTGCAAGCTCTTGTGGTCGGATAGATGACACACTTCGTGCCGTACAGGTAGTGTCTCCAGATTTTTAAGGCAAACACCACAGCACCCAACTCGAGGTCATGCGTGGCGTAGTTCTTTTCGTGCACCTTGAGTTGTCGAGAAGCGTAAGCGATGACCTTCCCTCGTTGCATTAAAACGCAACCGAGGCCTTGATTTGAAGCATCGCAATAAACGGTAAAGTCATCGTCACCTTCCGAAGCGATAGAATCGGTGCACGGCAAAGTTTATTCTTCAGAGTTTGGAAGGCTTCCTCTTGATCTCGTCCCCACACGAAGGGTTCTCCCTTCTGAGTCAGAGTGGTCAAAGGCAAGGCAATCCTGGAGAAGTTTGAGATAAATCGGCGGGTAGTAACCAGCCAATCCAAGAAATGAACGGATTTCGGTAGGTGTTTTAGGCGCTACCCAATTTCTGATGGCTTCTACCTTGGCTAGGGTCGACGTGTATACCGTCGACATTGATAACATGTCCCAAGAATTGAACTTCCTTTAGCCAAAATTCGCACTTGGAGAACTTGGCATATAGTTGTTCCTTCCTGAGAAGCTCCAAAATAGCCTGAGATGAAGCTCATGATCGGTCCTCGAACGAGAATAAATGAGAATATCGTCTATGAAAACAATGACAAACTGGTCGAGATATGGACGGCAAACGCGATTCATCAGATCCATGAAAATGGCGGGGGGCATTGGTCATTCCAAAAGGCAATAACCATGAACTCGTAATGACCGTAACGAGTTCGGAACGCAGTTTTCGGGATATCCTCTTCCAGAACACGCAATTGATGGTAACCAGAACGCAGATCGATCTTAGAGAAAAACGTAGCACCCTGAAGCTGATCAAAGAGATCATCAATTCTCGGTAACGGGTACCGGTTTTTGATGGTCAGTTTATTAAGCTCCCGATAGTCAATGCACATACGGAAAGTCCCATCCTTCTTTTTGACGAAGAGTACTGGGGCTCCCCATGGAGACGAGCTAGGGCGAATGAATCCCTTGCCAAGAAGTTCTTGAAGCTGATTCGATAATTCTTGAAGTTCCAGCGGAGCTAGACGATAAGGAGACTTAGCAACAGGAGAGCACCAGGAATAAGATCGATACGAAATTCCAACCTGCCTGCTAGGAGGAAGTCCAGGCAGCTCATCGGGAAAAACATCAGAAAATTCACGCACGACAGGGAAGTCCTGCAGTCTCTTGACTTTGGATTCCTTGAGGTAACACGGGCTAGAAATGCGGGATACTTCTTTTGAAGGTACCGACTGGCTTTTAAGCAAGAAACGATTCTTAGGCATCACCCGACCTATCCCCTTGAATGGTTAGGAATTTCACCAGAAGACAGAGGGATACGAATAAGTTTCTCGGCGCAGATTACTTCGCGCGATTGCTAGACAGCCAGTCCATTCCCCACAACTAG
>NW_027504516.1:0-25292 GCF_021521415.1 Bidens hawaiensis
GTTATGGGTTTAGGGTCTTCATGAGTAACTTCAATGTGATCCGAATCATCAGTTTCATATCCACACTCTCTTGGAGTTTTCACAAATGAAGTTGTGCTAAGACTATCAGTCACTTCATTGTTACATTCTTGAACAACATAGTCTTTCTTGCTTGAGTAAATTCTCACATCCATATTTATTTCTTCTTTCACTTCAACCTTAGGTTTCCAAAGAAAACCTTGAGGTTCATAACCATGCTTCAACAAAAACTTCTCATCACCAGTTAATTCAGTAGGTTTCTTCCTAGGAAGAACACATTTGTTTCTCTTCTTTTCACTGTTTGGTGATCCTTAAGAATCATCAGACTTAACTGATTTTGTGTCATTATTGGGAATGTTTCTCAAAGGTTGAAAGTTCTTCTTCATAGCAAATTCAGACTTCTTAGGAGATCTGTGTCACACCCTCAAAATCCACTAACGGAGTTTTACCGTCAGAGGGTGTGAACTAACAGGATCGGAATCATTAGTTACAATCAAACACCATATTAAAAGTTTTCAAAACTAACAAGACATCAAGTCTTAAATGAAATGCGGAAACGTAAATTGTAAACCAAACAGTTGCGCTACACAGGACGACTTAAAAACCCAAGTTTTCAAGACAAAAATTAAAAGAAGTTTTTAAAAACAATGGTGTTTAGCGAATGCATGTCCTATACCACGCGCCCCGCCTCGGCTACCTGAGAATAACATACTAAAAGTGTCAACACAGGGTTGGTGAGTTTACAGGTTTATATAAATAAAGTGTTTGCGTTTGCGTTTACGTTTTGCGTTACCAGATAGTGTTAAGTCAATTATATATCAATAGGTAGCTAACCTATCAAGCATGTATTACTAAGTGTTCGACACCGAAGCTAACTGTTTATCAATTGCCTTGCCACCATGTCAACCACGACCATGGTAATGTGTTAGCCAAGATTACACCCACTCGACCTACAGTCGAGTTTAGAGTTGGGTGGGGTTTGTCAAACCCAGTAGTACTACTCAACAGTGACTCCCTATTATTCAAATATTAACCGGTTCGATGTTATGAAGGACTTTAGTTGGTTTGTTTGCCACTTAGCCTTACAAGTGATATATAAAAACTAACAAAATCTACAGCGTTGGAGTATGTTATCTCCCCCAAATAAAAACGTTTAAAAAGAGTAAAAAGAGGACGTGAAACTCACTGTTTGTGAAGAAAATCAAAAAGAATCCGAGAGAGGTGTGCGTCACAGAAAATCCTCACTAGTGCTATAACAACAAAAATGAGATTTTCTAAGTATTTAAACTACAAGTGAGTTCCTAGACTCGACACATACAACTTATGCATGAGATGCGTTTCGTGTTTCGTTTGTGAAATAAGTGCGACTCGACAAACACATTGGTGATAAGTTACACATGTGAACAAGTACTTAAGTGTCAAGTATTAACATCGTTCATTACTAGCAAATATCCCCCACAAGGGAAATTTAGTCAAAACATAGCAAACATCGATCAGTTATACACTTTCCATGATAATTCAAGTAATTCAGCAGCTAAATTGTCCAGACAGATTTTCACTTGACAAGATTACTCTTTTAATAAATCCTAACATGTCAAACAAATCACCAAAAATCATCACAGAAGCACACGTGAGTTAGATTTCTAAAAATATTTTTATTATATTTTTATCATATACAGTTTTATCACAATGATCAAAACATCACAGCAAACACACAGCAATCATTATCATGCGTAACAGAATGTTATTTGTTATTCCCGATTCATGACAAATTCAATTAATGCAAGACCAATTGGGTTAGATTCCTAACTCAAAATATTAACTTCCAGAAGTGAAAACAATCCATTTGGTCTTGTAGTTTATGAGATATACTAATTTCAAAACAGCCTAACAGCAGGTTTCCCGAATCAGCCTTGCACAACAGTTTTGTAAAATAATAAAAACTAACTTTTACACCTCCAAAATTTACAAACTCGGACTTTTAGAAACTAGACTCGACCTAGTATATTATAGAATCAACAATTACTTCAAAACATGTAATTAACATCGAGTTACAGTCATTTCAACATGAAATTAAGTATCTGTCCAGCATCAGTTTTCATTAAAACTCAACAAACTAATAACCTTTGCACTAACAATCATGCATGTAACCCTAATTCATCATCAAACAACATATTTAGCAGTTAGGGTTTATGATTTTCAGGTTTAATCATGCAATTAATTTATAGAATGGGTTAGATATGGTGTTTATTTACTTAGTTATCACCTTGGATCCTTCAACAAACTTGTAAACAACTTGTATGTGTGTGTGCTTGTGGCTCGGTCGAACAAGAGAGGAGACGGAGGGGGGGATGCTGCCGTCGCCAAGGGGAGAGGGCGAGAGGGAGAGTGATTAGGGTTTGGTAAATAATATGTTTAAATATTAACATGTTACACTTTACCCCGTAATCTTCTATTTCACCTAATTCTTGTACAAACTAGGCTACATCATCCATAATATAATGTTATACATGCAAACACATAGTCAAATATAACCATAACATGTATTTATACAAAGTACTTGTTTATATTAATTATTGTTTGTTCACCAACGGTTTGAGTCGACTCGTGTGTGTTTCGGTGAAATTCCGAAAGACTATTTGTGTAGTGATTGTCAAGTGTCATTTGAAACCCTAACTTAAATGTAATGAGATATGCGTTACAGTTTGTGTGATCTTAAGTTTGAATTAACGGAGTTCGGATTAATGGAGTTAACCTGAAATTGACGAGTGTCACAATCTGCTTCTCCCATTTTGCTTAGCAACAGTTTTCTTAGATTTCACATCTGCTTCCTTTTCTTTGTTAATCTTATTTGCAGCTTGCTGATCAGACTCATTCTTCATCTTATTTTCACACACCTTCCCCTTTCCCAAATATTCTTCATATTTTTGTTTATAGAGAACAAAGTTTTGTCCAAACTTTGTCTCATTTGGAACATGGAAGGGTTTGAAGTTGAGGATCGTTACAAGTGTCAGTGTGATGACCATACTTATCACATTTCTTGCACCATACCTTTCCCTTGAGCTTTTCATGTTCGATCCCTTTCTTGAATCTTTCACTTGGTTTTGATGGATCAACCCCAAGTGTCTTCTAAGTCTTCAAACCATCAAAGTCAATTGAAATAGGAACAAATTCATCTATCTTGATATCTTTTCTTTCAATCTTTCCCTTAACAAAGACAATTTTCTTCATATTCATAGGCTCTTCATCTAGGCTTCCTTTGTGCCTTGACTGCCTCTTTTCATATTCTTCCATGGTTTCAACTTCCCGAATATCAAATACTTCATGACTTGAAAATACTTGTAAACTGTAATTAAGTTGTTACCCACAACTGTTTCAATCACTTTCTTCTTATTGTTATCTTTAATTCTTTGTAACATATCATTGCTTGGTGGCTTGAGTGCATTATAGTTCACTTTTGGTCTTTCACAAATGTCAAACTCTACTTGTTCCTTTCTCATTCTTTCATTTTGTTTCTTCATCATAGGTGTCAGTGGTGGTAGTTGAGGCAGTTTTTCAATTGCGTCTGGTTTCTTATACTTTCTACCTCTTTCAGCAACTTTAATTTCCTCATCAGTGATTTGATCACTCAAGTCACTTAAGTCATCAGCATTCAAATCATTAGAATCAAAGTCATCTTCAGAGACTTGTACTCCAATTGACTTGTCCTCTTTTACATCTTCTTTCACAACCAATTCTCCCTCTTCATTTACTTCAACCTTCTTGTACAGATCAACAAACTCCTCTCTGTCTTGAAAAACTTCTCTAACATGTTGAAGATATAACCATCCCTCTTTTCTTTGTCAACCTTTGGCAAAAAGTTGTTGTTGAAAGTTGGTGGAACAGCCTTATACTTATCTTTTTCACTAACTTGGTTCAGAATGCCGCATATGTTTCATGTGGAGACCAAATTCTTTAAGAATTCATTATCAACTTCCAGCTTTGTGTTCTTCATCTTCTCTTCAATCAACATCTTCTTTAACCAATCAATCTCAGTACTGAACCTCTGTTGAGCTCTAAAGCTACTCACACAATCATCTTCCAAACTTCTGATCTTCTCTTCATAACAACATCACTTGCTTCATATCCATTGATGATGCTTTGTTTTCTGAAACACTTACCCTCTAGCTTGCCTATTTTCATATTTAAAGCAGTAATTGTTTCATGTAAGTCAGTGATGGGTGATGAGTGTACCTGAGAAGATAATGTTCCAGCCTCATTCTCAATCTTTTCCATGAATGCAACATTAGCAGCTTTGATATCATCTTCATGATTACTCCAATCAAAATCACCATCTTGCTGTGCAGCCAAGGCTACATTCCTTGATTTCTTGGTTGATTTTGGTTGGGTCTGTTGAGGTTGTTTTGAGCAGCTTGAGGGAATTGGTTTCTTTGGTAGGTTTGATTTTGAGGAACAACTTGTTGATTATTCATTTGGGGCTGTTGATGTTGTTGAAGTTGGGATTGTTTTTGTTGTTGAAGTTGTTGTTTCTGTTCTGATTCTGCTGATAATGTTTTTGGAATTGCATTTGGTTTCTGGGCTGTTGATTTTGAAACTGATTAGCTTGAAAGATTTTGGGCTGGTTACACTCCCTAGCAAAATGTCCAGGCTGTTGGCAGTTGTAACATATAGCCTTTGACTTGTCAAATCCAATCCTTTCATTTGGTCCAAAGACCAATGATCTACCAGTCCTATTGCACAGCCTCTTGCTTCTCAATGCTAGCATTGCAGCTTGCCACTTAAATCCATATCCTCAAGGTCATCAGCATCTATTTGTTCTAGATCATCCTGGATGACACTTGTATGGATTAGGTTCTTGGCCACAAATGCATTAAATGACTCTAACATTGAGAAGAGTGCTTGAGTATCATTTGCTTGAACATTGTTTCCACCAGATTATAGCACATGTCCTCCTGCCATTGACACAGAGTCATTTTCTTCAATAAGTTGGACATTAAACCTTGTCTGATTTCCATGATGACTTGTGCTACCACCAACAAATGATCTAGGTGTATCAACACCATGTTCGGTTTGTTCCTCAATAATTGGAATTTGTTGTTGGTTCTTGGTATACAAGTTTTCCATGGGTGCAATTACTGCATTGGAAACATGGAAACAAGGCTTTTCTTCTTTGATCATCTCATTTTCGATCATTTCGATTCAGCAGCCTGAAGGAAGCACACTACATCATCCACTTTCAATTCATTAAAATTGGTCTTCTGAAAGGATGAACTTGCAGGCAGTGTACCATTCCTTCGGCATTGAGTTTAGCAGCTTGGTATTCAGGTCAAAATTAGTCATGACATAGTCAGTTGTTTCGAGGTCATTCACAATTGCCAAAAATCTCTCAAGGATGGACTTCAACCTTTCTCCATCTTTGTATTTAAACCTCTCAAGCTGTTGCTTGAGCCTATGCTTCTTTATATTCTTTAGCTCAGTGTTTCCCTCGAACATTTCAAGAATTGCATCATACATTGCCTTTGCGGTAGGATGATGTGCAACCTTGGTAAGGATCTCCCATGACAGTCCTAGATTAATTCATAGCTAAGGCCCTGTCATCCACTTTTTTTAACATGTCTCTTACAGCACCAGTAGCAATTGCACCATTAGCAGCTTGTGGCCCATTTTTGATCGAATCCCACATGTCTACATCATTGTAACACATAGCTGCTTCAAATAGTACTTTCCATTTGGTGAAGTTGTCCTGCCCATAAAGTCTAGGTATCTTGTTAGTGGACACTTGTTGTTCTTCAAGACCAGACATTTTGGTTATATGAAAAACAGAAACAGAGTAAAAATCAAATTTTCAAACGAAAATAATCAGATCTGAGTATCTAACACTCAAATCTGATGAATCTGGTCCAATTGGAACAAGAAATGATAATAAAGATGTAAACTTTATCTAAAATAAAGAAAGGAAAATACCGGATGTTTGTAGATCTGGACGGAAAAGAAGAACAGAGCAGCTGACGTCACTCTTGAATGGAACAGTGTTTTACTTACGTCATTGTTCTTCTTCAGATCTTCAATCAGCAACAAGTTCTTTACCAAAATCAGCAATCAACAAGCTCTGATACCACTTGTCGGTCCCGAATAATCACTCAATACTCAGAACAGTGTCATAACCCACACATTGAATGTGTCGACAAGAGGGTTAATGACCGATTGCTAAATAAGGAATGATTCTTGTTTGTTAACGGCAGAATCAGAAACAAACAAGATTTGTTGCTAAAGAGGTTAATAAAGGTAATAGACACGAACAAGCATGCTCGGACCACTGTTTATTGAAGAATACCTTGCTAGATCTTCCAAGTACTTGGCTTCATAAGCTTGGTCTGACCAAGGGTTTGCTTGTAAGCAAATTGTGCTCGGTCGTGAAGAACAACCTTGCTTGACATAGTGAACCCAGCTCGGATGTACACTAAAGAAGAATTCATGAAGATAACTCTGCCCGATAGGCAAAATATCGTGCCCGGCTAAGTAAAACCTTGCTCGGATGTCCAAGTGTACTCGGTTTCATACTTAGCGAGTTCAGAGGAGGTTGAGAAGATTCCAATCTTCATTATACTTCTTTTAGGTTAAATCTTTGACTCAGCAGTTAATTCTTTTTTTTCTTTTTTATAAATAAACGAGGATGCAAGGGATCTGTGTAGAACCCTAACCATGAGTTTAGTGTTGGTGGATATTGAGTTTAGACAACTTAACTAAGCTAAAATCAATTTAATAGATTAAATAACATGATAATTATAGACGTTGCTGGAATCGTGTCTTCTTCATGTTTTACCAGACAACGAACAGGCCTACCTAAAAACTGTAACGAAATGACCGATCATTACTAACAAGGTGAAGATAGTACTGGGGTAACCTTACGTTTAAGTTTAACATGTATGTAGTGATAAAAAGAAAGTTTTTCGGTTGACTTCGGTTCATTGTGATGTCGCTCGATGGTTCTGAAGTTGGCTATCGAGTAAAGATAGTGAAGTTAGGTAACTGATTTGTTATTTGGATTCATATTAGTTACAGGACTAGTCTCCGGAATTTCGCCTCTGAGAACTTGTAATACGTGAATGTTAAAGTTCAAGAAGACAACATTTATAACCATATTCCTTTGTAACTAAGATTATGGTTAAGTGGTGACCACATTTGCGAGAACTTTGATCTACTATTACCTTCTCTAGATATATCTATTTTCACTTGATCTTATCTTTAACTTCCAATATTATCTTTTCTTTTTCTTTTACTTCTTAAAATTAATTAACTTATACACCTGTTATTCATTTTTCGTACACCATTGTTTTAATTTGATATCACTTAATTGTTTATTTTATATAGTTTCATTCTGTTAGTAAACAAGTATAAAAAAATAATTTTAAATTTGTGGGTATTATAAATGTTTTTAGTACAAAAATAATTTGAATCTTTGGACTCTGAGCAGCCACAGATGGTGAACTTTTGTAGTACAATCGATTATCTTGTGTCACAAATGAAGTTTTCATCTTATGTTTCTTTCTTAATTTAAGATCTTGGGCTTCGAATTTTTCAATAAATATGGTTAAGGTCAATCTAGCATAAGCAACATGGTTAGATTTTCGAATCATGATAAATGTTCTCCACTCTTCTAGTAAAGCATCAGCCAGATTATCGATATTCGCATACTCAGGCTTCTCGATTCCAAGTCTCTTCATTTCATTCACAAGATGACAATAACTATCAATTAGTTGAGCAAATGTTTCATCTTTGATCATAGTCAATATGTCAAACCTTTCTTCAACAGGGCCATCTTGCTATTGTGCATGTTAGGGTTTCCATGGTCTTTATCATGCAAGGCATTCCAAATTGAAAAACATGACCCATTATGTTGCAACAATTGGAAAATATCTTCCATGATAGCTTTTTGTAATATATTTAACATTTTATTCTCACGTAAATACAAAGGCCCGTCACCTTCTAGTACTTGTGATAGATGTAGTTTGCACCATTTTCATTCTTCTGGATGATGTATAACTCTTCATCTTCTAGCCATGTATCTTAGTTAAGTGCTTGAACATATGTTTCAAATTTATCAACCCATAACGGAATATCTTCCATACGAAAAAGATTTTGTGGATTATTCGATGTTCCCATTTTAGTATCCAAATTTAAGCTGTGGGTGAGATTTGCAATGTTGAAATGTTACTCACCATCGTATAAGTATCAGCTTTATATGATCTGCAGCGTGTAAGGTTATAAGCCGTATAAGGTATACGACGTATATGTTCGTATAAAATTCAGTGTTATACGGGGGGACAAGTATTTGCTTATATGGTGTGTAAGTTTAATCGGAGATGATATATAGAAGGTTATACGGAGTGTAAGTTTATACAGAGAGAACTTATACGCCATATTAGGCAAAAATGAATATTTTGCCAATCATGTTTGTGAAAATAAAGGTGTTGGAGTTTGGTACTTTGGGAAATTGATCAAAACTAAGAGTATACAATCTTGTGAACTTTTGATAAGGTTTGAACGGGTAATTCTTCTTAAATGATGAAAAGTAGGCAGAAAAGAGAAGAAATTGTGGTTTCCAAAGTTGATATCGAGTCCAAAGCTCATATACAACTTGTAAAAGCCTGGAGGACCGTAGAATAGACGCGATTAAATGTTTAGACTGATATCTACTATCCAATGTTATGTGCATAATCCATACCAAAAGTGAAGATCACAATATATCTCTTAATCTTAATTATATTAAATACTTGCGGTGAAGTACAACTTGAATATGACAAAAATCAGAACAGTATTCTCTAGATATCCAGATATGAATGCATATATGTGAAGAAACCTATTTATTGGTGAACTTGAAGTTTATACGTCGTGTAAGCTTACACGGAGCATATGTTACACGGCGTATAACCATATACATTCAAAACGTTACAAACATTACAAACACTGCTATCTGATACAATACAAGACCTACAAGACCTAAGAAATAGACATTACACACTAAGAGAACTTGCTGATGATAGTCGATTTTTCTAGTTCAACCTGGCGGGCGAGTTTTGGCACTTTCACCTTCTTCAACCATTAGGCTACGAAGCATTCCTAATTTGCATAGATGATGTTTATGCCAATTGGAGTTGGGTTGCCTATCGTATCATTTTACGTTGAAGGATTTGCATTAAAACCCCTGATTGTTTTTCTTCCCAAAATAATGTCATGCTTGGAACAAACCGACATGACTAGAAAATCCACCATTTATGTCCTGTAATGTTTCCCATTGCTAAGCATTACTGGGAAAAGCCCTAGCGGGTGTATGATCTCTTTTGAGAAACCAGAGACATGAGTGTTAGGAGGCTGTAAAATGAAATGCGACGCTCTCCCTGGATCAATGAAAATATACTTGGACCGGCAGCGGCTACCAACGCCGTGATGATCATGGGTTTTTTTAGAGCAACCTCTCTTTGACTCTTGGAATTATGACTGGCTCTTCTTTTCTAAGACTCTTCGGTTGCCATGGACCTCTTGGACTTTCGTGACTGGCCATTGTGGATCATATGAACGTTAAGATTTTTGATCTACTTTTTGGTTGGACCATCTTCGTGATTGGTATTTCCATTGAGGACATTCTTCCTTACTACCTTTATTAAGTGTTCCAGCTTTCCTGTTTTAACTGCTTCTTCAATTTCATATTTTAAGCTAATGCACCCATCAGTGTTGTGCCGGTATCTTCATGGAAGTGGCAATATTTGGAATCATCTTATTTATCATTGGTTTGGGTTTCTTGAAGTCGACGTTTTTCTGTCGCTAGTTTTTCTGGCCGAGTTTTTCCCGATGGTGTCCATTCACGATTCCTCCGTCCCTTAATTTGCTCTGTCCAATACCTGAATATCGGTTTAGCCTAGGGAGTAGGGGAGGGTTATGTGGGTTTTTTGATTCGGGACCAAATTGGCGATCTTTCCTTTCTATTCCCCTTTGGTATTTGAGAATCGGGCCCTGTGTCATTCCGCGAGTACTCTCTACAACTTAATGATCTTTCTGTTGTTGCGGCTATCCCGATTGCATCCCACGAATTTGGCATTATGTCTCTTCCCGATAGGTAACAAATATGGTCATCGCTCTTGACCTTGACGAAAACTGACCCTCATCATATCTTTGCTTACTCCCCTGATCATAAGACCTTCTTTGTTAAATTTTGTGCTGAAGTCTTCGATGGACTTGGTATCCCTATTGACAACCGTCAGTATGTCTACCGGGTCACTTTTGTGTCTCCGCTGCTGACTAAGTTGTTGCCAAATTTTGTGATCGAATCCTTGAAATCTTTGATTTGGCCTTCCAAAAGCCTTTCGAACCACTCGCAGGCTGCTCCGTGGAGAGTTAGCGCAAGCATGTGACACCACATGGGGATAGTCCATCCAGCTATCCCTCTGGCTACTATGAATCCTTGAAGGTGATCGACAGGGTCTGTTAAACCGTCGTATTTTCCTACAGACGAGAGAAGCTTTAAGTTTGACGAAGCGATGCCCCTGAGATTCTTGCGATGAATTTAGATTTCTCCACAAAGGCTTTTGGCATATACGACTTTGTGAAATCTACATCAACGTTCGGATAATAATGCACATAATGTTCCTGTTACGCTCTATTATGAACATTGCTTCCGCGGTGATGGCTGCATTTCGCTTCGTCTCTTTTACTTTCACCATCGTCTAGCGGATCTTCACTTTTACCTTGGTGGTGTCCTGCGGTTGGCACGACTCTGATCGTAAGCTAGGATTCAACTTTTGTATCGTCCTGTGCCACAACCTCTGTCATGACCATCTCTATATCCCGGGTCATCATTGTCGTGGGTGTTTGTCTCTTGAATTTTATGGTTCACTTGAGGAATATTCTTTTTCCGACTCTTTAAACCGGAGCTTCGTCTGGTCATTTTCCTCTCTCTTGCACTTTGTTGCTCTCTTCTTCGACTTTCGTATTTTTTGAGAGATTTGCTCTTGCTCTCTCATGAATCATTCTTGATCCCACCTTAACCACTCCATTGGGTCAACCATGGGACTTGCCCGTTTGCTTTATTACCGATGTGGGGTGTGGTTATTTCTGACTTGGTACGAAAAGTTTTTCTGTCTTGAATTTTCGACTTCTATGAAGTTTTCATCAAACTGTTGATTATCCGCTAAGGCTTGATGTTTTTGTGACATGAGTTCTCGCGACACGGCCTATTCTTCACAAAGAATGGGATGTTATCGACAAGGGTTGTTGAGAACCTATCATGACCTGACTAAGTGAGGTTTCTAAGCTTCTAACTACACGGATAGCGCCAATGAAGAAACACTAATTGAACCAGAATGACCAAGTTAGTGTCTCATCCAGATATGGATATATAGCCAGGTTATTCAAGGGATTCAACAATAACTCCCGGCAAATGTAACACTGTGAGCTTGTTACATTAATGATAATGGGGTGATTCTTCTTGTAACTATTCTTCGGCATGAGAATCCGTATTGACTGTTGATGGATATAATGGGTGGAATAGGATGGTGTTAACGTTGGTTATGTGTCCTATTTATAGCCGAAGAGGTAGAGATAATTGGCCATGATGCCGCCATCACTTGAACATTCTATTCTTTGTGTCGAATCACGTTTCTTTTCTCTAATTGGCTATGAGCTGGCAGGTGGAATGTTTTCTCCTGAGGGTACAACGTTGGCCTCTCTTGATAGGATCTTCGTACACTTGTTAGGGTTCTAGCATTTGTGATTGGTTGTCTAATTAGCCACCGTCTGCTATACTCTTTCCGAGGGAAACTATCCGTCAGGTTAGGGTTTTTCCGCGCTTGCGGGATGTATAGGTTATTGCCTCTTCCGAAGGCTAGTTGAATGACCCTACCTCTACAAATCTACTTTGAAAAATGTTCCACATATCTCGCATCAAACCCTACCTCTACGAATTTCTCATTGTTTGTAGAATTCCCCACAATAGTTGTTTCGCTTGAGAATGCTCAAATACCAATGGATGATTGCACACTTTCGGTTTCCATATTATTTTGATGGAGTATTTTGCGCCTTTTAGAGTGTTGTTTGTGTTGTTATTAAACCTTGAATACAATATCGTCTATAAGTCATTGGACGGTTCTAGTGTTACTACAAAAGAGATTAGAGATGCAACTTTATTAGTAAGCTTGGTGAGCAATAAGTCTTCAATGTATTCAATCGAAGAGCTTAAGAGTAACTATCTTGATGGTGAGCTTCGTAATCACCTGAGATTGATTATAACTATTAACTACTTAGCGGTTACTAATTGTTAACTCTAAGGTGAGTTGACAAGGTTAACGAGTGGCATACCACTCCCGTCATGGGTTAAGAGGCGTTAAATGCAAGGTGAGTTAAAATATTATCTAGCATTAGAATCCTTTACACACACAATAATTTAAAATCAATTTTACATTAATAAAGAGAGGTAAATGGGTGTTCAATAATTTTCTTAGGGTGAGGTAGAGTGAAATATGGTAAAGTAGGTGATATGAAGCCCAGACGAAATCAAGGAGAATGAATGTATAACATATATGGTAATGATTATAGGTTTAGTGATTGAGAAGATCTCTCCAAGTCCTTAACTCCTCCCCCACATGCATGTACTAAAAGTCTAAAACAATAAATATTAAATAACACAAGAATAGGAAATAAGATCATGTGAGGTATAACAGTTTTAACTCTTTCAACTCTTATTTACATGTGAGTTGACAAGTTATTTTTTTTAACGACAAAGTTTTTTATAAATAGACACGACGACTACTAAGGAACTAGACAGTATTAGGAAAAATTACAAATCGACCTAGAAAACAAGACAAGATTACAAATCGGACATGATAACGAAACCCCCCCCCCCCCCCAAATAAGGTACAACACTAATAAGTTACTCGGTAGTATCTTCATCTCGGTAATAATCTAGTCTCATGCCGGTAGGAATAATGGTTAAGACCTTAGTGAACATTAGTCGCTTATAATCCCCACAATATTTTTGTCATTTCATAAAAGTTTTAACAGGCTGGGAAAAAAACATATGTGGATGTATGTTTTGAACTGAAAATATGGAATAACATTAAAACATATAGCGTAAAAGGGTTATTTTGATCGAATCATATTGACAAATATAATTTACTTTAGCAAAAACATGGTAAAAGCTTTATGTGTTTAACATAATGTGACATATATGTAGTTACGAAACATAAAGTGACATATATCTGTGTAAGAAACGAGTGGTCCATTGTTAGTTTATGTTGTATCATCCATAGCCACATAAACCCTTTAATTTTTCTCAAATTATGAATCGTCCTCTTGTCGTAATAAATGCTTCATATCTATTTGTTTTCTTATAAATTAATACATCGATTATGATTTTTGAGTGTGAGAATACCTTAAAAACAATAGCCACTCTTATCATTGTAATTTGAGAAGTAGGGGAAAAAATGTGGTTAAATGTGTGGAACATAATACACGTATGTTTTATGAAACAATATTAGCTTCGAATTTCTAATGACTCCATACCCCATATGCATTCAATATTACTTACTATTACTTAAAAAATGTAAAGGTAATATAATTTCATCACATAATGCATGTGTAAAAATATACAGAAAACTAATGTTTATTGAAGAGATATATGATCCCAGCTAAAGGTAGAGTCCGGCTCCAAACTAAATCTTCAAAAAAGCCAGAATCGTTGGAAGGAAATTGTTAGGAGACAAATTCACAGGCATACTAGCCTTGATAGATGTGTTCCCCGGTTGATTTTATTCTCAGAAAATCGTCATCAGTCATCAAAAAAGTCTCTTGGTTGTCTTCTATCTATTTTTCAGCTGTCAACTCATTAAATATTGTGTTTTTAAGGTTTATGGGGGGTTTCATGGTCCGTGAGCGTATACATTGATTCGGATTAATATGGAATTATTACCACACACTCATAGTATATTTTCTCCTTCGTTGATGATAGTAGGCACAATACAACTAATCTATGAAGCTTCAACACTGCGTATTTTCACAATTCCTTGAAAATGCGGAACCATAGATGTCGTATTGATACTATAAGTGATGTTCAGGGCCAATTATATGAGGGATCGGATGTTCCTTCGGTGTTTGTTAATCATTTTATGAACATTTTTGGTTCGGATATGCAACCATTGAGAAAACCAGATAATCAGATTTTTACTACTAAGCTCTCGGCCTCTCAGGCGGAGCTGATGGTTAGACCTATATCCGATTTGGAAATCAAGGAAGCTTTTTTCTCTATTGGGAATAACAAAGCGCCGGGGCCTGATGGTTTTTCCTCGGCCTTCTTTAAAAGTTCTTGGGATATTGTTGGGAAAGATGTTTGTTTGGCGGTTCATGAATTTTTCAGAAAAGGAAGTCTCCTTAAACAGGTTAACCACACTATTATTGCCCTTATTCCCAAAGTGACCACCACTTTTACTCCTAATGATTTTCGTCCCATCTCGTGCTGCAACACTTTATATAAATGCATTACCAAGATTATCTCGGTTCGTATGATGAAGGGTTTGGAGTCGTTAATTGATATCAATCAGTCTACGTTTGTTCCTGGGCGTAGAATTTCTGATAACATCCTTTTGACCCAAGAATTAATGCATAATATCACACTAATAACGGTCCGCCTAGATGTGCTTTTAAAGTTGATATTCAGAAAGCTTACGATACGGTCAGTTGGGACTTCATTCGTGATATTCTATATGGATATGGTTTCCACGATAGGATGATTCATTGGATAATGGAATGCATAACCACTTCTTCTTTTTCGATATCCATAAATGGGAACTTACACGGGTTCTTTAGTGGTAAAAGAGGTCTAAGACAGGGTGATCCGATGTCTCCTTATATTTTCACGTTTGTTATGCAAGTTCTCACGTTGATTCTGCATCGAAAGGTTCGTATTGAACGCTCGTTTCGTTTTCATCGTCATTGTGAAAAATTAAATATTATCAATATTTGCTTTGCGGATGATTGTTCCTGTTTGCTCGAGGCGATGTGGATTCTGCTAAAACTATTATAGGGGCTCTCAATGATTTCAAAGATATGTCCGGGCTTACTCCTAGTGTACCGAAAAGTACCGCGTTTTTCTGTAATGTTTCGGATCGTGTTAAAAGTGGGATTTTGAATATTATGCCCTTCGTTGAAGGTAGACTCCCGGTTAAATACTTGGGAGTTCCTCTTATTTCTACGAGGCTAAATTACCGTGATTGTAAGAGGTTGCTGGATCGTATGGATAATCGGATTGGAGATTGGAAGAATAAAACTTTATCTTTTGCGGGTAAACTTCAGCTGGTCAGGTCTGTTCTGTCGTCCTTATATATTTACTGGTCTGCTGTTTTCTCACTTCCTTCTAGACTTATTGCTGATCTTGAAAAACGGATTAAAAATTTCCTTTGGGACTTTGGACACAAAAAGGGAAAGCATAAAGTTTCTTGGGATATTGTTTGTCAGCCGAAAAGTGAAGGTGGTTTGGGTATCCGGCGTATCCGGGATGTCAATAACTCTCTTCTGGTTTATCATATTTGGAGTTTAATCAATGATCGTAAGTCGTTGTAGGTTTAATGGATGCATGAGTATAAAATGAAGGGGCGAAATTTCTGGAGCTTGCAGATTCCTAACTCTTGTACTTGGGGGTGGAGTAAGATTTTTCAGTTTCGTCCCTGTATTAGACATTTTATATGGCATGAAATCGGTAATGGGAGATCTACTTCACTTTGGTATGATAAATGGGATGATTTATGTCCTTTAAGTGATTATATTAACCTGAGAGCAATACATGGGGCTGGTTTGACTTTAAAAACCTATGTCAGTGATGTTGTTCTTCATAATAACTGGGTATGGCCGCCTGATTGGATTTCGAGTTTCCCAATTCTTTCGAACTTAAAGGGGGTGAGTATTTATCCGGAAATGAGGGACAAGATCGTGGTAATGGATGAGAATGGGACTTCAATGAAGTTCTCGGCTTCAGGAATATGGCAACTTCTTCGAATTCCGGCTCATAAGGTTTCTTGGATGCATGTTGTTTGGTTCTCTCAATGTGTTCCAAAACACTCCTTTATGTTGAGGATTATGCTTCATGATAGATTGAGCACGCAGAATCGTATAATGGGGTGGAATATTGGTGGGTATCCAAATCATAACCTGTATTGCTGCCTTTTATGTAATGGAGAGCCGGATTCTCGTAATCATCTCTTCTTTGAGTGTAACTTCTCTTCTGAGGTTTGGAGTATTGTCAAAATGAAAGGTAAGTTTCAGGGGTGCATGAATGGTTGGGCGAATATTCTGCAATATGTGTCTCAATTTGGTTTGTCCAACTCTATTGATAATGTTATTAATCGGCTGTTACTTGGGGCTTCGGTTTACGTAATTTGGAAGGAACGAAATAACCGGCTTTTCTGGAACTCTTTGAAGACTCCAAAGATTGTTGCTGATGAAATCATTAAGGGTACTCGCCTAAAGCTAATGACTCTAAAGTTCAAGAATTCTGAACGGGTCAATCGGGTTCTCGAAGATTGGCACCTTCCGAGAGGAGTTTCACACCAAATTGATGATAATGGTTGATTTGTTTTTGTTATGTTTGTTTCTTTGGTTCTTGTGTAGGCTTTAGCAGTGTTTACCATTGTTTGGTGGTTTTGGTTTTGTTTACTCTTGTATGGCATGTCATACTTGAGAACTAATATGGCACTTTGTCATATTACTTGTTCTTTATTGGTTGTGTGGAATGAATTTAACCGGGTAGAACCCTTTACCCAAAAAAAACATCTCGTGGCCAACATAACTTAGAAAAACAGGTTTGTGCAAACCTTAAATCGCACAAACCATGCATGTATTGCGTCACTTCTTGGCTTTTTATCCACGTAACTAATAATTAGGGTAAGGGTGGTGCCACCATGAATATGCATCGTGAGAAACCGTATACTGATCGATGCGAATCATTACGTTAAGGATCAAATCTTTTATATGAATACGATTAGACTCGATTACTTTAGTGTGTGTAGCTGTGTGTATTGAGAGGATATTTTTGCAGAGTAATGATATTTGAGTATAAAAATAAGAACTGTTAATTACTTGAATAGATTACAGGGGTATATATAGGAGATGACCTCATTCGTAATACAGGCCATCACGAATGAGTGTCATTCGCTATCATATGTTAGACTCCTATACATTACTATAACGAATCAGCACATTCATTGTGCGCATTTGTTAACATAACTAACGAATGAACCAGAGCAAACACGGGGACTCATTCGTTATTAGCTACTCTTACGAATGAGCCTTACATTATGACGAATGTGCAATACATTTAGCCAAATACCCCTATACTTTACATAAAAGACCATAATGACTGAGACACATAAACGTGTATCAACAACCTACCCCTCGTCTCGAGTCTTTGACATCAAGGCTTGAACCAATTGCTCTTCCAATCAGCACAACTATGAACGCATGACAATCACATACCACACGTTGGAATTGGATAGCTAATTCATTGTCTCTAACGTCTGCCCACCTGATCTAGTTCTTGTACAAAACCTCAATGTCAAACTCAGATAAGTTAATCAACTACATCGGGTCGACAACTCTAACAAACTTCGTCTTCAAACTTAAGCCCAACATAATCACGGCAACACCGGTTTTGTTATCACAATACCATCTGCTGAATTTCTTGTAAAGCACCAATTTTCTCCAACCAGTTCTTTGATCAATCTCGTCAATATACATCCGTGTCGGCACCTGCGATTAGAAGAACTTGAATCCATACTCTACTTCGTGCAAAAGATGACTATAGAACCAATCCGCTATCTAGTTTTCACCACGATTCATGAACAGACTATTGGCTAGTGTACGAACATCCCACCTCGACTGCGAATGAACATTGGTAATACATTGAAAGTATTGAATGCCATGCTTTCATTTAACTATACATGCTTTAAGCTCAGAGTCGTACATCCACAAGATAATATCGCCTTTCATCGTCTCGGTGTTTGTATAAATGTATTTGGTCTTTATAATGTAAAGGGGTATTTTGGTAAATGCACAAAGGTACACTCGTTATGCAAAAGAGCAATTCGTTAGAGTAGTTAATAACGAATGTGCTCATGCGTATTCATTTTGCTCAATTCGTTAGGATTGTTAACGAACGAGGACAATGAATGGTTTGTTCGTTTGTCATAATGTATTAGCTTAACGTACGATGACGAATGAAGCTCATTCGTTATGGTATGTATACCAAATGGATTCATCGTCTATCTATACCTATAAGGTATTTGATAATTTAAGAAGTTTTTCTTATAAATCGTAAACATCTTGTTATGCTGCCAAATTTATCTCTCGCATCTTAAACTAAGGAACTAAAGTATACCTAATCGTATAATCATATCAAGCGACTAGATCTTGATCGTAATCCTATAGTTACTAATCAATCTGGACAGATATGGTTTCTCAAGTGGTATCAAAGCCACTGTCTGATTGATTGTTGATTCGATGTTGTTTTAACCTCAGTTGATTCAGTAAATTATTGT
Source organism: Bidens hawaiensis (assembly GCF_021521415.1). Taxonomy (NCBI): domain Eukaryota; kingdom Viridiplantae; phylum Streptophyta; class Magnoliopsida; order Asterales; family Asteraceae; genus Bidens; species Bidens hawaiensis. The sequence continues at coordinate 18,594 of NW_027504516.1, forward strand.
TAATTGTATCGAGTTTGATTATGAAATTGTACGGATTGATTTTCATTCAATTATTCATTGAATACTTGAAAATTGATATGAAAATGAATTTCTGATTGATCGTAATCACTTCCTGAAGGTGTGTACGAGTTTAATTGCATTAGAGTTGTTCAATTCAAGCGAATTGAAGAATTATACGTCTTGGAGGGAACAAAGTAGCGTACAGACTGGTTTTGGTAAAATTGAGTGTGTTTGGATTAATAATGGAGGTTTGGAATGGTTTGGTGAGATTCGAATTGTTTGGACGAGTTTTTTGAGTATTAGATTGCAAATGTTGATTAAGTATTGGATGAGTTTTACACGTTTGATTGTTATCTGGATTTGAGTTTGAATCTGGAATTCATATGAAGAATTGAAGATATGAATGCACATTCGTTATCAGATGAATGCACATTCATTACTTGTAACTGATCATTCATGTAAACAGTGATAACCGTTTATGCCAGATGTCATTCCGTTATAACAACTCATTCGTCAACAATGCCACATTCGTATGAACAGTGCCACATTCTTTACAATTTAATCCACATTCGTGATCATACCTTATTCGTTTGGATATTCGATAAAGTATCATTCGTTTAAAAAGTATTCACTCATTCCTCAGCATTCGTTATCCATTCGTGGTCTCATATAATTCCCATTCGTTACCAAAACTCAGTTCATCAGTTATATGTATTCTACTCATTCGTGTTAAAGTATCACCTTTTGACAGCTTTAACCCAACACTTTTTATATTGACAGTTTGAACCCTACACAAATAAATGAGTAATTTCTATACATTAGCGTCACAAAACATGATCATGCAACAAATTTTACATTTGGATGCTGAAATTTGGTCTCAATTAAAATGTCAAAGGTTAATGAAGTGATTTTGCTAAGTGGGAACCGAGGTTTAGAGCTCATTTGGGATCGGTACATCCTAACTGTACTCGTAGTCTCGATAATGTCTATAGTCTTCCATTTCTTGGTGATCCCACTACGAGCTATGAAAAGAGTCCTTTTGATACTTATTCAGTCGAAGAGTAGAAAGCTTCGTAGATCGAGACAAGAGCTTATTCAACATTGCGATGACATTTCCCGATAAGAAAGTGATGTTAAAGTTTCAGTTCTGAAACTTTTGATTATTGAAAGGTGAAACCTTCTGTGGAGACGTTGACTAGATTTTGTCATCTTATTGCTGAAATGATGAACATGAAACCTATTCAATTTGATCAAATTGACACGGTTAAGAATTTGTTACCAAGTTCATATTCTACTTTCTTGTTGGTATTGAAAGAGAATAACTTCTTCAAGAATGAAGATCTTACTGCATCAGAGTTTATCCAAAGATTGAAGAAAGAGAGTATAACTTAAAGTGTTAGAATTTATCCAAAGATAATCAAGATATTTCTTTCTATGATGGTTCTCTTCTTATGAGTAGCAATTTAGTTCCTATTTCTGCTTTCTATTCAAAGAACAACCAAGATGTTCGAAAAGCTGGTGAATCCATGCTTAATTTATGTTTATGGCTTCTGGTTCATGCAATTCATCTGCTAGTTCAAGTAATTCTTCTGCTTCTCAACCACCACAAGTTAATATGAAAGAAGCAGAACAACATTTTTCTTTCTTGAGTGTGTTCATGATGAACAATTTATTGGTGGAAAGATTGCTACTAGTGAGTAAAATAATGAAGATTACGACCAGATTTACCCGGATGATTTGGAAATTATGGATTTGAACTGGAATATGGCAATGATAGTGAGGAAATGAAGAAGTTTATGCAGAAGACTAGGAAAGATCTGCCTACTTTGAACACAAGAGTTTGGTTTGAAAAGGATATGGTCACTTTGCTAAAGATTGTGACAAACCGAAGAAAGAGTATTCGAGACCCCATAATCAAGACAAAAGTTCTGGTAAGAAGTAATCTGAATCGAAGGAAAATACTTCCAGGGATGAACCAGTGAAAACTAGTGGGTCACAAGCTTTAGTTACTGTTGAAGGTATCGACTGGAATAAAAGGCTAATCAAGCGAACCTTGCCATGCTTGAGACAGTTGAACATTTTTAAGATGCAAGTGCAGATGGATTGACTGAAGATAGTGACGTGTAAGAAACTGAGCCTGATTATGATGTTTCTAGCCAAGAGCCTCAAGATTCTTTCGCTTGTATGGCTAAGATCGGGGAGGTTAGTCATAATCCTTCTTTTGTTGAACCTGTTAATTGATGTTATGGGTGAAATTATGAATTCACAATGCTCTCAATGTGATGAGAACAAGTCTAAACTTAGTTATAGTTCGTGATAACTATAGACAAGCCATTGATCTTGAAATAGATGTAAACTAACAATTGAGGCTTTGTCGAACAGTAATCATGATCTAAAATCCGAGGTTTAAGGAAAACTGTAAATCATCAATAGGCAGTTTCAGGAAATCTTGAAATCGAGAACCAAGATTATAGTACTCGAAAATGAGATACTTGAGTACTTGGAAAGTTGGAAATTTATCATTTCTATTAAATGATATAACTGAAGTATCTAGTAAACAGAAAGGATCTAAAACTAGTATAAGATTTGTTGAGGTTCCTCCACCATTTCATAATGGTTGATCAAAAATCCATTTTCGGGAGAAAGGGAAAAAGTTGATACTGACAGTCCTTTGATTGTTGATCCTCCCAAAATGGTTGAGCCTAATAATCAAAATTGAGAAACCAAAACAAATCGAATAAGATAAACCAGTTTCTTAAGTATCAACTCATGAAACTCATGTTCTTAGTGGCAAGGTTTGTACTGAAACCGTTGATGGTGTGGTTATTGAGGATGTGTTTGAACCCGATGTGGTACAGAAAGAACAAAACATTCCTCGTTCTAACCACATTCTTTGTGAACATAGTGAACTTGAAGATGCTGTGTATGGGTCAAACATATCAAATGTACGCAAAAAGCAATAAGAAAAGCCAAGTATTTCTGATGAGTATTTGATGAAATTCAATAATCCAACTGAGAATAAAGTAGAAACTGGAAGAGTTTTAAGTTAAAAGGTGTTAATAAGGTTTTTGATAAAAAAGAAATTTCATTTCACTTAATCAAACATGAGTTTATTGAGAGTGTCATTCAGAATGAGGATTTGAGCTTAAACTACATTGAAAAAGCTTTTGAAAATTCCAAGACGTTGAACAAACCAATTTTTAAATCCAAAGTAAAACCGCAAGTGAAATTTGTGGAACCTGCTAAGTTTGTCAGTTCAACTACTTTACAAAGTTTTCAAATTGTTCAAATCTTGAGTTTTATAAGAAAAAAACGTTCTGTTCATTTGGATGATTCAAAAGTATCGGTTGCTTCTTTTTAACCTGATGTTCCATATACCATTGTTAATCTACCACACAACTTAGTGAACATGAGAACTTTTTCTCATGTGGTGAACGTGGTCAGGAAGCATGCCAATGTGTATATATGACAAACAAGAATGAAAAAGCTCTAACAAGGAACAATCATCTATGGTTCCTTTGGTTAAACAAATCTTGAAAAGACAACCAACACAAGTTAAGCTCGGTGATACTCATATCATGTTCTGTGACATGAACCCACATAAGGTGGTTCATGTTAATGTAAACAAGATTTATGTGAAGAACAAATCGTTTGAACCCGTCCAACCCAATTTAATGTGATTAAAGATGCCTATCTTTGTACAAAGTCAAAGAAACCAATGACATATTCTCAAGTCCATCAATTGTCACACCCCGATCGTGATGGCGGAAAAATCGAGGTGCGGCGACTAAGTCGTGATTGTTGAGCACAATAGTATAAAAGTCTAAATGCATAAACATAACCAAAATGTCAAATATTACATCAACCAGGTAACATGAAACAAATTGTTTTAATACAAAATATCAAGTTTCCAACAACTCCTAGTCTAGCCTTCATCTTTCTAAGGCCTCTAAACTTGCTAGGGATTTCTTGCTGCATTATTTCCTGAAAACATGTAACAAACTGTCAACTACATAAAGTAGATGAGTGAATTCATAGGTTTAAAGAAAAGAGTTTTATACACAAACATACTAGTATAGGTTGTAGGGGTTTATATATAGGGTGTACCTGCGGCTAACCCACCACTCCTACAACTTATACTACTATGTTTGGGTATAATTCCCAGTTTTTAAAATGGTTTGTAAGAAAAGATCTCTTGGTTTTCCCACAGAGGTTTTTTTTGTAGTAAGTCAAACATGAAATGTTCTCCTGGGCTCTCAACGGGCTTATCAATCTCCCATTAGAGTCGTATGTGATAAGATTACTCAAAGATTTCGGTCTCCCAACGGTACATGTAGCACATAACAGTTAAGCATAAACAAGGACATATAGATTTGAGCATGCTAAGTTTACTAGATAAACCAACACCAAAATCCCATTGTTTACTAGTATCCAAGATGATGGTGAACAAATGATGATGATGATGAATGATGATGAAACCCAATGATCACACAAGACTTGATTGAACTCACGCAAGACTTAAACCAAGACTACCTCGTTCTTGCCATCCAGGACTCAGCTAGGTTCTACCGAGAGTAGGATAGACCACCCCAAAGAATCCTGGGTTCCCTTGGTCCCTACCGAGAATAGTATAGGTCCTCAAGAGTTATGGATTTCACCGAGACTAGTATGAAATCCCATGAGTTACGAGTGCCACCGAGAATAGAATGCCACTCATGGTCGTGAGTTCTACCGAGAGTAGAATAGACTCTCGCGTCCAATTCAACTCATGATGTTTTGATCTCTAGATTTCCATGCTGACACAATGACTATGATGATATGAATTTGATTCCCGTTCCCATGATGTCAATGTTCACAGAATTTCCCATACTCATTGATTTCCAATGTTCTTAGATCTCCATGAGTTAATGGGTTTTCCCCATGTTCATAGATTTCCAAAGTTTATAGATTACCAAGAAGCTCGTGGATTTCCGCACGTGTGTAGAAATCCAAATGTTTATAGTTTAAAGAATGTTTGCATAAATGATTTTATCCAAACGTGTAAAGTTACCATGTTTCCACCCCATAGTTTTGAAAAGCTTAAATAGGGGCTATGAACTCACCTTGATCTTGGGTTAGGATGGTGCTACAATAGATCTCCTTAGCCTAGAGTTGGACATATATATAAGGTTAACAACGTGCTATAAGTCTAAGAAAACGAGCTTACGTGACCTCGAGCAAAAACTGGGTTTTAAAGACGAAAACAGCTTGGTTCTGGCTTGATTCGATCGAATAGGAACACGTTTCGATCGAATAGGAACTTGTTCGATCGAATAGACACACATTCGATCGAATAGACACACATTCGATCGAATAGAACACATTCGATCGAATCTGAGGCACACTCGATCGAACTAGAAACACATTTGGTCGAACCAGTTGGGAAAACTCGTTCGGTCGAACATGGAACTTGTTCGATCGAATAGACACTCGTTCGATCGAATACGAAACTCATTCGGTCGAATGAGTTGGAGACCATTCGGTTGCTTTCCTATTCGGTCGACCGGACTGGTTCGATCGACTGGTTCGATCGAATGGGCTGATTCGATCGACTGATTCGATCGAATGAGTCTGATTCGACTCCTTCAAGCTGGGCGACGGAAAAAAACTACGGGTTTTTCAGATTTTCCAGATTTTTGACCCAAAATCGAAGTTTTTGACATGGAAATGCTCGGGATTGAAGGGACTATCGATTCCCAGTGATTTTAAACACAAAAGCCTGCATTTTGACACCAAAACAAGACGGTTTTTTTTGACCCGAAAACTCAAGAAACGAAAATGGGTGTTTTTGCTCGATTTGAGGCCGAAAATGGTTATGAAAATGGATGATTTTCAAGAAGATCTTACCAAGAACAACAACAAACAGATTTGTGGACTCGGATTTGAAGTTTGAAGACTTTCTCTCTCTAGTTTCTCTCTCTAGAATGAGAGTGTTTGGGTGGGAAGTGTTGGTGGAAATGAAAGAGATGGTGTAAGAATACTTGATTTTCCGCTTAAATACTCGGGTGACTCGGGTTCGGGTTTAGGCTACCGACGGGTCAAGACTAGTCGAGTTCATAAGTTTTTAAACAAACTAAAACTTTTTCAGCAAAACTTTTATAAAACCATTTTCCGAATAATTATTTGAAATCTTTTTAAATAAGAATATTTAATTTTTCGAAAGCATAAAAATTAATATTTTTCAGGCGTAAATGTCGTTTTATAAAATAAACATTTTAAATGATAAAAGCAGATTTTTCCAATGATATGGGTTCCGAACTTATCGTCCAGAATCCCAAAGTCTATAGTTTCCGATGATTTCACGATCCTAGTTTACCAATCGAATTTCAGGGCGTTACATCCTCCCCAATTTAGAGGAATTTCGTCCCGAAATTTAGAATTTAGTATAGTTGATGCAATGATGTTTTAGATTAAATGATCCCATGATGACCACTATGCGCCACTACCCCTAATATTCGTCTTGGATACCACCCAAATCAAGTTGAAGGGGTTTATATATAGGGTGTACCAGCGGCTAACCCACCACTCCCTCAACTCCACTTGGGTGTTTCCTTCGACTCCTATTAGTTCAATGACACACAGGACGACACACTATTTTCCACTACAAGGCATCACCTTCAAGCTTTACATCAGACATATTCATTTCGGATTGAAGGGTTT
>NW_027504517.1:0-30235 GCF_021521415.1 Bidens hawaiensis
AAAGTTTGATTTTGTTTAAGTTTAAATTTTGATTATGATTGCTACATTAGACTATATTCTTTTCTATCATGGTATCAAAGTAGAAACAAATGGTCATCGATAAATTATGGATTTCGTCTAATAGATTATTCAAAACATATGAGGAAGGTGTGGAGGCCTTTTTAAAGTTTGCGCAAAGCAATAGTCCAAACTTAGATGCTACCATGTCCTTGTTTAAACTGTATCAATTTATGTCACCACACTATTGTTAATGTCCGTTATCATCTGTTTGCCCACGGTTTCAACGAAAAGTATAAGGTTTGGTCTTTTCATGGAGAAAAGATAATCAATCTAGACCTCCTGACTTTGATTATAATTATACAAGTGATTATAAATACACAAAGGAAATGCTACATGGTGCCTTTTCATATGCTGACGAAGAACCTAATTTGTTAAAAATCACTTTTTGAAGATTGTGAGAAGCCACTTTACGTAGGGTTAAAGTATAATGCACTCAGTGGATTATTGAAATTCCAGCATTTGAAGGGACAATATGGCTGGTTTGATGCTAGTTTTGATGCATTGTTGGGTGCCTTAACGCCTTGTTCTTGAGTTTTTAAACCAAGGAAAGAAAAGGAAAGGAGAGGGAAGGATAAGAAAGGGAAGGGGAGGGAAGGAAATTTTTTTTAGTTAGGTGTGTTCTTGAGTTTGAAGGAAATTAGAGGAAAGGAAATGATAACTATGTTAAAAAATAGTTATCCTTAGTAAACTTCCCCTTATTGGAAAAATACATTAATTTAATCCCTCCTAACTCCTTCTACTCATTTTCTTTCCATCTAAAAAAAACTCAAAAACACTCATTTTTTAACTATCCTTAGTTTTCCTTTCATTTACCTCTTTTAAAAAAACTCAAGAACAGGGCGTAAATGATGTCTTACAATTAGATAATACAATCCCTAGCTAGAGTTATGAAGTGAAGAAATTTCTAAAAGGAGTAGATCTACAATATGAAAAAAGTCATGCATGTGAAAATGATTGTGTTCTATTTTTGAAAGAACATAAGGATGCTTCTCAGTGTCCAATTTGTGGCGCATCCCATTAGAAGAATAATACCAAAAACGTTTCTTCAAAAGTTTTTTGATATTTTCCTCCTATCCCTAGATTTAGAAGAATGGTCGGGTCAATAATGGTAAGATAAATCATTCTCGTGATTCCCCCGCTTGGAAGCGTGCTGACAACATGTAGAAAGAAGATCAGAATATTATATTAGCGTTGTCAGCTGATGGTAGTAATCCTCACAAGTCATTAAGTTCCACGTATAGTTGTTTGCCATTTGTCCCAATAACGTATAATCTACAATCTTATTTATGTGTGTCAAGAAAATTCATGATGTTGACTCTATTGATATCAAGGCCAAATCAACCTGGGAACAATATAGATGTATACTTGGTACCATTGATAGAAGATCTAAAACTATTGTTGGAAACAAGCGTTAATACATTTGATTCTTATAAGAAAGAATACTTCAATCTAAGAGCAGTATTACTTTGGACTATAAACGACTTTCCCGCATATGGTAATCTTTCGGCGGGGGGGGGGGGGGGGGGGGGGGGGTGGTTTTCATGCTTGTCTAATATGTTCAGAGCTTACTTCTTCATAATGGTTGCCAAAGTCCAAAAAAGTATGCTTTCTTGGCCATAGAAAATTTCTTCCACTAAACCACCCTTTTCGTAAAAGAAAAGAATATTTCAACAACCAACAAGAGACGAATGCTATAAAATAGCCATTATCAGGTGAAGAAATTTATGACCATCTTTCGGGGTTGAGAACACATGGGGTTATAAGAATGACTCAGAGTGAAACGTCAACGAAGGAATAGTCAAAAAAGAAAATGTCAAAGAAGAAAACGCCCAAAAAGGAAAATGTTGATAAGAGAACTAAATTGTGGCATAAAAAATCAAATTTTTTTCAAACTTGAATATTGGAAGAAGTTTCTTGTTCGTCATCATTTTATGAACATAGAAAAAAATGTGTGAGAGCGTTTATGGGACGTTGTTGAATTTGTCTCACAAGACGAAGGATGGTTTAAACGCACGAAAGATCTTAAGAAGTTGGGCATTAAGCCTGAATTGAAAACACTATTGAAAGGGGATCGACTTTTTATTGCGCCTGGATGCTACACATTAAATACCTCAAAGAAACATTTATTTATGATACATTTTCTAACATAAAAGTTCATGATGGGTATTGCTCTAACATTTATTTTATGACATCGTTTCCGATGATAGTTTAAAGATGAATGGTTCGAAGTCTAATGATTGTCATTTACTGATGCAACAACGTATTCCTTCGCAATCAAGGGGGTGTTACATGATAAGTGAGGAAAACAATCGTAAGTTTGTATCATTTTTAAACAAGTTTTGTAGTAAAGTTGTTGAAGTTAGTAAGCTAGGAAAATTGCAAAGTGACATTGTATTAACTTTGTGTTTGTTAGAGAAGTATTTTTCTCCTTCATTTCGGTGTCATGATTCACTTTATGATGCATTTAGTTAGAGAGGTTAGCTTATGTGGCCCGGTTCATTTTCAGTGGATGTATCCATTTTGGAGATACATAAAAACACTCAAAGGGTATGTACGGAATCCTTATTGACCAGAGGGTTGCATTGCGTAATGTTATATGGCTGAGGAAACCTTAGAATTTTGCTCGAACTACTTAAAAAATGAAATCAATTGGCAATCGCTATGAACGTGTTGATGAAAGAACCCGCACCGACAAGCCTTTATCGCGGGCTACAATTGATTTTGTGGATGCTAAGTTACTTGACCAAGCACATCTTTGTGTATTACGAAACACTGTTGCCGTGGAGCCGTTTATAGAGTAAGAATTACATAAAACTGAATATTATTTTATTTAAGGCTATATTATCTAATACATCAAAATTCTTCTAACTTCTATGATTTAGGCAGCATATGTTGGAATTGAAGGATCTCAACCCCCATTTATCTCGAAACAGTACATGGTTACATAACCAACACATTAGGGCTTTTGTTAGTTGGTGTGACAACGGGGACTTTCAAGTTAATATCCGTAAAACTTATTAGAAAACATAAATAAATAAATAAATCATTTTTATCTATCGTAAGCATTTTAATATCATTCATCATTTATAGGTCATGAATTCCAAACATGTTCGTTACGTACACTAGATGATTATAGGAATTACCGCGTCACACATACAAATATCCTCACACACGAAAGTTGGTGATACTATATTTTGGGTACAAAAATAAGAATGTTTATATAATTTATAGAGTATATCAATTAAACTAAATAAGAAAATCATCTAAACTAATTTAATATTAATAAACCAAGTCGTAGTTTAAGTTATAAAATATTTCACCAAATGATGATGAAAGACCAATCAATAATTAAAGTGCATATAATACTTTCCTCTCAATATTTGAAGTTAGAATGCATAAATTGTGTCCTTCCTATTACTTTGCCATGATTAGCACGGATACATTTAACATAATTAAATAAGCATACTTTAAAGAGTTTTAACACCAAAAGATTTTTAATACATCTACAACTTGCACAAAGCATTATGCCACGGTTAGGAAATTATATAAACTAGGTAAGATAATAAGACAAACTACATAAAACCTCTTTAACCCGTATCCCTTTTTATTGCCCCACCTCACCCGTGAGTTTCACGACGCCTCGTTACTGTTTTACTATTTTTGGGGTGGAAACATACTTAATCTTTTAATGCGTAATAAATAATCTTTATATAATCATGAGTAACTCGAGGCCCTTAGATCTTCAGATTAATGCATTCTATAATCATCAACAATGGGTTTAGCCGAGTAATATGTGGGAAGTACTATTGGGATTGATCCCCGCTCATGGTTAGTCGCTCTAACTGACGTGTTAATAGGAACATATATTCTATAATTTAAACTGTGATGGCACGGTTATCGGGCATACATAACAGATTTAGATTTGATTATAGGCTCATGTGTTATATATTAATTCGTACTCCTTGCAAGTTTTACGGAGGATCATGCATTACATTACTTTTATTTTACACGTTTAAATTCCTTATTCAACATAAACGTTTTTACTTTTGGAAACAAATTATCTATATTGTGTCATTAAAACAGTGAGCTCACCAACATTATGTTGATGTTTTCGAGTAAGTTTTTCAGGTCGCTAAACAAGTAAGAAGTATTATGGTCACAAAGCATTGCATGTCGGATCACCTATTTTGGAAGATTTTTGTCTATAACTTCAATTATTTTGAGTCATAGATTTGGGAATCCTATAATTGTGTTATGTTTTGAAATACTTTCAAACCTTTTATCTTGTAAATAACTACTTTATTTGGTGATCTATGAATGTGATATTTGCTTTAATCAATAGCTGTGATTATCCATGGTTCGTCGCATGCTCGCGATTCTGTTGACGCAGGGTGTGACAGTTGGCTTAAGAACGAGGTGTATTTATAAATAAGTTTGTAAGAAATACATTTTTTAATAATTTTATTTGAATTACTTCAAAAGAATTTGTTTCCAATAGGTTGAAAACATTTGGCTAGCGGGGAAGATATTAGTGATAGTGTTCGCTGGTTGGCCAACAACCTAGTTATTTAGTTAATAAATATATTGGTTTTGCCATAAATGAGTATCATTTCGATACAACATCTCGAGATGAATCTACAACAACTCAGTATAGTGGAGTATCTTTAGTTGCACATGCTATGTAGATTGCTAGTGCGGAATATTCCAATCCCGTGTATGGAGCTGTTACTTACTTCGGCCGTAAAGTAGATATGGGATCTTGATTATCACTTCCGCCATAAAATGGACAGATTTGGATTCAAGGTTGCTAACTTTGAAAGGCTTGGTCACCGAACTGAACGCTTCAAAATAAGCTAGTCAAGCGAGACACGTTTCTTATGTTAAAGATCAAAAAGACGAGAAGTTATATGTTGTTGGCTTTACACCACATAAGATGTACAAATATGGAGCAACTGCTTAAACTGATGACATGTATTGTTGATGTTACACAAGAGACCACTTTAGTAGACCTTGATGAAGTTTTTTTGTGTACGTGCATTGATGCAGATAGCATATTAGTTAAAACTCATTTATGGATAATAAAAACCTTAGATTTTGTGTTTTTTTTTCAGTAGTAATTGGTATTTAGTTCTGCTTTAACTGATATTTTATTTGAATTACTTGGGCGTGTTTATTGTTGTTTTAATTGTTGATTGTTATGAAGACTATAGTGATGTGAAGTTCATGAAGTGATTTCAGTATGTTTTATTTAAATTAATGGCTGTAACTAATATTTTATTTGAATCAAGTTGAAACAAATGGTTATTTGTGGTGACACACAATAGAATTCGGGTTTGGATCATGGTGAAGATTTCAAATCACAAAGAGGTCCGAATATAAAATCAAAACCTAATAAAGGGAAACCCTTATTAATTACAACAAAAGAGGGGTCCCCATTGGAGAAGGAGAAAAAAAACTTGTTACTTTGGAGGGAATAGTAGCAAGAAATATGGTTCCTATAACTTATGAGTCTTGGACAGACGTTCATGCGGAAATAAATCAAGATTTATGGGAATATGTTTTAATAAGTCTAACTTTTAACTTACGCGACACAGTTTGTTTCCCATTAGTAATATGTATTGTACTGACTATTAGACAATACTTTTGTCACCTAGGAATATTGGTAATATTTTGACATACGATGTTTATGAAATGAGTAGTTTTGCTCTATAATTGTGTCATTAATATATAGATTAGTAATTATCAAAGAAAATATATATATTAAAAAAATTTACACAATGACACGCATAAGTGTATGTCATGTGTAGCTGTCGTAAATACATGTCATAAAAGCGTGTCATAAATGTATGTCATAAAAGCTAGTCAGTATAGCATGTCACAAATGTATGTCATAAAAGCGTGTCACAAATGCATGCCATTAATTCGTGTCATTACACATCACATGCGGGTGCATGTCATCTTCAGTTTATGACATGGGCTTCCACTATGAGCACCCTTTTATTGTGTGAAGGGTTGTAAAAATAACCTAACCATAAGACTTAATCCTGCTCATTCGATTGTGTGAAGTGATCAAAGCAGTTACAACTAAAGGCGTGTGATTCAGGTTTCACACTAGAAGAAAAAAGAGAGACAAAAGGTGGTAGTGAAGAAATTGTATAAAAGAAGAAGACCAATCACTCATACAAGTGATCGTTCAAGAAGTAGAAAACAACTTTAATTTATGTGATTCATCGTAATTGAAATCGCACGAACAATAGAGATAAAACCACATTAATATGTGTGATTCATTGAGATCGTATCCATGTGAATGATCAAGAAAGGGATTATTTTCTTCGTGTATTTAGTCTACAGTATTTGAACTAAGGTGTCGGTAATGCATTAGTGAAAATATATGTATTGTTTTTAACTTTATTATAATTAAGGATTTATTTATAGGGTTGTAAACGAATCGAACGTTTGGACGCCCGTTCGGCAAGAAGTTCGCTTATCTTATCCATTTAATAAATGAAATGGGCATCAACAAAAAAAATCGTTCAGTAAGCCTAACGGACTAATAGGAAACAAAGACCGCGTTCGTTCAATAGTGTTCGTGAATGTTCGTTCGGTAACGTCCGGTAATGATTATACCTTTTGAAATTAATATGTAACCGTTTATGTTCGTTTGTTATTAGAGTCGTTTATGTATGTTTTCCATTAATGTTCATTAGTGTCTATTAGTGTTTGTTTGTCCATTAGTGTCAATTACTGTCGGTGTGTTCATTTGTCAATTAGTGTCCATTAGGGCCCGTTAGTGTTTGTTTGTCCATTAGCGTTCGTTTACAATATTAACGGACGGACATAAATGGACACGGACAAACTCAATTCCTTAATGGACGGACATAGACACGAATTTTTGTTCTGTAGAGTGTTCATGAACTGTGCGTTTGTCCGACAAAAGTTTAACGAACCAACATAAACAAGATCTTGTCCGGTTCAGTTCGGTCAGCTTACAGCCCCATTTATTTGGTTTTAGATACAATTTCTCAATTCTAATTTCAACACAAGTTTCTCTATTAGAAACAAGTGTATCATTAACTCTCGGGAGAGGGTGCATGTAACATCCGCTTTATTGAAATTAACAATAAAAGAAATTTATTATAATAATATTATTTTGTTATTAAATAAATAGTGGAGTGAGATTTTCCGGCATGAGCTTATGGACTCATGAAGTTGATTTAGTGTAACAAATGGGCATAAAGCCCATAACCAAGGTATATATTCCAAACCCCCTAGGCCCCTAGATCTCATTCCACATCACCAACATTTCCAACACACTCCCTTTCTTTTAAATTTCGGATCTACATAACAAGGATTAAGATTAAAAATTTGTTTTGAGTAATTCCCTACACAAGAAAAACTTGAAATCATCAGTTACCCCGCCAAGCAAGAATCAAGTCTAACAAAAAATCTAAGGTATGTTTTTGATAAAAAAAAGAGTTTGATCAAATAAAGAAAGGGAGGAGTTGCTAAAATGCTAGATCGTCTAATGAAGTCTAATAAATTAATGGTCATGGGCCAAATCAAGCTTGTACATGGCTAGATCAAATGTTTGGTATGATAAACGAGATGAAGATGGATAACATCTAGATGACACACGATCTGTGACATATAGGCTTGAACTGCGAGTCCAACCGGCTGGCAAGGCCGAGCAGTGAGCCCATGGATCATATGTGAGACCATATCTCTTGCTAATTTGCGAATCAGCCTATCGAGGCCCATTAGTAAGCCAAAGAATTAAGACCCAAACCGGTGTGCAATTGGACCTTACATGTACTCTACTTCAGTGTATGTTGTGCAAATCCACTAGTTTGAATGAATTATCACTAAGTGTTTAAAACTTGGCATATTCCATTCTTACCGGTGAAGATTACTATATTTCAAAATCACTATTTCTTGATTTGATTAATAATGTAAAACAATGCTCGCTCCCAAAGGAAAACCGTTTTTTATGTTTCCAAGATTCGTAAAAGTGTATATCATGAAGGTACTACCAAACTCAGATTTGATCCAAGGAACATCCATCAAAAGTCAAAGTCTCAGTAATGAGATTTTTACGAGAATAAAGGATTCCAAATCATCAAACTTGGTTGATGAGGAGGAACTTGTCCAAACTACTGATGCTCCGGCTATAATAGTTATAGAAACAGAGCTCAATGCTCTAGGTGTTCAACATACTTACCCTAGCATTTTGAAAACCAGAAAGGTAATTCAGGTTGTTGAGGTTCCTGAATTACCTATGGTAGTACAAAAGCCACAAAAGAAATTGATTGTTGTTACTTCCTCATAACATATCACACCTTCACCCAAGCCAACTCCTCAGTTCTCCTCACAAAAGGAGACTGTTGTAAGCACAAGGGAACCACAACAAGTAGCTAAAGGGCTAATTAACATTCCAACTTGAAGCCCCTCTCCCAGGGTAACTTCTCTTTCACCTCTACCAAAAAATCACATTATCACAACTGTAACATCCCCAAAATTTCTATCCAAATTTGACAACTTGTTAAAGATAAAGGATCAAAACTATTCTTAAAATAAATAATGGAAAATTTTAAATAAGGAAATAAAAATATTCCATAAAGAAGTCCATCCCATATTAAGAAAATGGGAAAGAAAATCCATCCAACATGGAAGGATGGAAGAAAATAGAAGCATTCCACATGGGTATAAATAACGAAGATAAAACACATCCCACGTGGAAAGTAAGAATGAAATGAAAACTCTTTATAAGGAAGAAAGTGTTCATAGTAATATTCTTTTATGCACAGCATGGACCCAGTGAACCTAGCGAAGGGTGCGAAGCACCCGACGCACACGAGCACGGACTCAGACGAGGACAATGGCGATAGGCGGAATGTGGCGATAGGCGGAATGTGACGCACTTTGTAAAGTGGAAGCTAGGACAAAACATGAAAAGTTAGTAAAGTAAAGGGATAAAAATGAAAATTCGGATATCTTAACCCGTCGCGATACGTGATGGGAATAGCCAAGGAGCCATCGCTATATGCGATGGGCGTCTCACCTAAACCCAAAAAAGGGTGGTGCCGCGATACGTGACGGCCCAAGACTTTAGGACATCACGATAAGAGATGACCCGACTAACCGACCGATGACACGTGTCAAACACGCGATGACACGTGGCACTAACACGCGGTGACACGTGGCAGGCCACGTGGCACCCTCTGAGCATAGTGACTCATCGCGACACACGATGACCTTTTTAGAGGGCCATCGCGATACGCGATGGGATACAAGATCAGCTATTAAAGGACGGTTCACGACACTTCTCCCACACACCAAATCACTCTCTCTACCTAGGTTTTCTTGCCCTCGCCCCAATAATTATATCCCCGTAAACCGACTCGCCTCGAAGTATGTGCCGACAAATCCTGATGACTGACGAGCCTTTTTTGATTGTTTTTCATGTCGAGAATCATAATGCATGCCAAGCTCCAAAGGTCCGCCAACTTAAGCTCTAGTACGTGACATAAATTAGAAGTGTTGCTTGTACAAGATTCGGTGTATAAACTCTGAATACCCGCGTAAGGTAGGGGTTCTGTCTAAGTTATTATTTTATTATATTTCAAGGCTTACACTCTAGTCGGGGGTATAACGTAGACTTTGATCAAGATTTATTAAGGTTAAGTAAAAATAATGTTTCTTTAAAAATAGAGAAATATAGAATTTTATATATATGAGGATATAGTTAAAATATCTTCATGATTAAGAAAGATAAGCTTTAACCTACAAAGGGAATAGTCAAAATAGTGTTTCTTCATGAGTAAGAAACATAAGAAATTGTAAATAAAGGTTATAGATCAATGACGTGTCATCTTAAAAAGAAACTTATATTATAGATGTTTCTTCAAAAACAAGAAACTCAATACATGATTGGCAAACAAAGAGAAATATTTTAGATCTAAATATCTTATCCAAAAATGATCAATCAAGGTTTAAAGCTACCAAAACTAGACTAAAGGTCTGTAGCTGGGTCAAGAGATGGTCCGGTATTTATAAACCTATTTGTTTATAGGTTAAGTATCAGTCATTCATAAAGGTTTCAAACGAGATCACCACATCATTCAGAACAGACATTCACACGTGAATACGTTAAAGATTTTAATAGTCAATATAAACGGGTTGTTTATCTTAATAAAGTCAGTCAAATATTTTTATGAGTTTACGTGATCTCTAGCATAAAGATTTAAGGGATTGCGTAATCTCTAATTTACAAGATAGTTAATAAAAGCAACTCAGACTGAGTACACATGTGTATGGATCAAAACATAATTTGTCTTGTTTATCAATAAAGGCTACGTGGCCGCAGACTAGAGATCCTAATAAAAGTTCTCCAATGGGCGTCAGTTCCAGGAGAACAGAAATTGCGTGGAAAGTGGTACAAATCCAAGAAATAAGAGATGTTTCTGCTGAGTTTGTTTAAGAAAACTATCTTATCAGTCAAAGAAAGATTTATGAAATGTTTTTAGAGTCAATCACTAGCATATCACTGACGCATCCCCCCTATTTCAGAGAAACATATTAGTACAGGTAGCAAGGAATTAGAGCCATTCATGAAGATAGACGCTCGCAAGGTAGACATGGCTCAATTTTAAATCATTAAAATATTGTAAACAATATTTAAATATGATTTGTAAAATCAAACAAGGTTTATAAAACTAAACACTCGGGTGTTTATTATCAGAGAAGTCTTTCATATAAATTAATATTTTACTATAAATAAAGGTTTCAAAATATAATAATATTATATTATAAAATAAAGACTTATGCTATATAACCCGTAAACTCTTATGTATTTACAAAACAGATACCAACTATTGGTCACACGCCTAGACCCTAAGTCGGGGTGTGACAGGTTGGTATCAGAGTCATCGATCTTAGTGAATAGGTATTTAATCATATCTAGGCTTTGATCAGAAAATAATTTTATAATAATCATTAGTATCCAAGTAAGGATATCAAAGAAATAATCATTGAATGAATAAATTTTTATGGATAAGATATAAACAAGTACAGATGTTCGATCGTCAATCTAGCCAAGAATCAATTCAACCTCGATTAGGTAAAGGAAAAGGGTATATTGGAACCTCTCTACTCCCAATTCCTATATCTAGTGATGAAAATTAATACCAAACAGCAATGGAGGAAGATTCAGATTCATTTGATTCTGACATCCCACTAGCTCAGATTATTCCAAAACAGAACCTGTATGGAGCCGGATCAAGTAGATCCAAGAAACCGATGATGTCGAAAGGAAAACAAATAATGACTTATCTAGAAGAAAACCCTTAGGGACAGGAATTTTTAATTATCCCACAATTCAAGATCCTTACTTTGCTCACACTGAAGGAGAACGTCAAGGCATGGATAATAAACAAATTTATGACATTGAAGATGATTCAACTCATTATGAAATCTATGTCACTAAACTAGTTGAAGCAATGCTCAAGAAAGAAATAGATACCGAGGAAAAGCGAAAAGAAAGGGAGAAAGACGAAAACATCAAGAAGGACAACAAGATCAAGAAATTGATTGTTCGATGGAAGAAATAAGAATCTTAGTAGTTGTAAACAATGCAATTGTAATAAATGTCATGCAATCTTGTAACAACATAAATAAGAGATAAATTTAAATTTCCTCCAAATTATTAATGTATATTTCAAAAATTATGTCAAGAAAAGATAGCACGAAATCTCATAGTAATTATTTCAGTACATCTGGAAGTGAGAGAATACTAGCTAGGAGATTGAGAAAAAAGGTCCAGGTGGATAAAATCCAAAAAGATGACTAACCCCAATTCAATGCTACAGGAAATAATTAGCAAAGATTAAATGAAACAGACCTAGAAAGAGAATTATAGAAATTCACGTGGTCTGTTTGTACACAAGGTATGTACTAACCATTTCAAGAATATACAACAAGAAGGTGTTGATGCCCCTCAAGACCTCATCAACTATCATGAAGATATTTGGAAAATGATATAGTGGAACTATTGTTTCATACGATTATCCCAAAACATCAATTTTCAAACAAAGAATATATGACTGAATTGTGCCATGTACGAGACGAACAACCTGAAGAAACATTAGAAAGAAATCCCCTCGAAATGTGACAGGCTTAATTAAATATTTCATAAACAAATCAATCTTTTGTACTTGTATCAATTGTTTAATGTCACACAACCGTTGCAAACATTTCATATAAATAAGAAATTCCTTTCGTACTAAATCAAATTCTGTTTACAGAATGTCAAACCCAAACAATCAAGAGAATAATAACGAAGCTTCAATTCAAAGAAGCAACAATGATCTGACAAAACCTGAACAAGAGATTCATGAGCAATATCTTTTCAAAATTAAAGAAATGATTCATAATGCAATGAATCCTCTCATCGACGCAAATTTAGGAGAACACATAAAAGTAAATCTCAGCATTTAAACAAGACTGTTAGAACTCATCCATACCGAAATCCTTCTCATCAAGATGAAAGGGTTCATAGTTCCAACGTTGATAGCAAATTCAACCATAAATTCAATAAAAAATTAAAAATCCAAGGCTGTAGTTTCACGAACTTTAAAGCCTATGGACCAAAATTAGAATTCTATGGCGACAAAGGTGCCATATCAACCTTACGATGGCTTGAAGAAATTGAGTCCATTGTCATTACTAGCCAATGTACTGAGATTTAAATAATTCATTACTCCTCTAAACACTTTAGAGGCGATGCTTTGGAATGGTGGAATACCCTAATCATGCCAAATTGTAGAGAAACTATGTACCAATTGAAGTGGGAAGCATTCAAAGAACTTGTGCTGCAAAAATTATGTCCCATGCATGAAACCGATTTTATTCAAACTAAGTTTTTGAACCACAAGGTGGAAGTAACTAATCTCAAGGAATGCAATACTAAGTTCCATGAGTATTGTAGATTGGTACCACACTTGGTAACACCCAAATACAACAAAGTAACCCGCTACATTTGAGGTTTACCTTGGGAAATTAGAGACATGGTGAGGTCACATTTACCTCAAATCGCTGATTCAGCCATGCAATTTGCTGGTTATCTCATGAATGGTCTAATTAGAAATCAACAAGAAGACAAGAATGGCAAGGATAAGAAAAAAAACCAAGGAAAAGAAGATGAAGAAAAACAAAGAAAAGGAGGAAAGGTCGTTTAAATTCACAAGACCAATCTATTAGAGTTGTGGCAGATTACATCACGGAAAGTGTTTAAGACCAACCAATAATATTACATTAGTAACATGTACCTTCTGCAAGAAGCTTGATCATTCGGATGACAATTGAAAGAGGAAAACAGTTGCATGTTTCAGTTGTAGAGAAATCGGACACTTCAGCTCGAAATGTCTGAAAAAGACAAGCAACGCAAGTGGAAGCAGTGCTTAGAAAGGAAATGCAAAAACAAATCTGTTAAACATACAAGATGTATCTGACAATCAAGAATAGAAGTAGACAAGAGTATGTCTAATGAATGTTTAAGAACCGAAGGCATTAGAAATAACTAATAAGTTTAGTTAACTCTTTTAAAATGCTTGTAAACTCATTTTTAAACGAGATGTTTTGTAACAAGAAAAGGGTAGTTAAATCCCTAATGTATATAAAGAAAAGAAAAGAAAAGAGATAGTTAAATTTCGAAAATTTTCGGAGACTATATTATTTAAGGGGAAGGTTAATGTACAAATGAAATTAACGTGCTAAACACGAGAATCAAGTAAGGTAATTATATATACGAGTAATTATGTAATTACACTATAGAGTAATTATCATAGAGTAATTACATAATTACTCTACTTATATATATAATTACTCTACTTGGTTCTCACGTTTAGCACGTTAATTTCATTTGTATTTTATCCAAACCCATTATTTAATATACTTCATCATCTATAAAAAGATGAAATAAAGAGAATGATGAATTAAATTAAGACATAAGAGCATGTCTACTCAAAAAAATTGACAACTTATTAAAGTTGAAGGATCAAAATTATTCTTAAAAATAAGTAATGGGAAATTTCTAAGCACAATGGCACAAATCTTACTAACTAACTCATATTAGTTAGACCTGTTAACCTATTAATTAAGGATTATAACTATGACAGCTTCCTCCTATTAATTAATTACCAGGTTAGAACTCATGTGATACACGGGTTTGTCAAAAACTATAATAGAACAAAAAAAAAATAAATTGATAATATAGATAATAAGATGCATACACTGTTTAAAAGATATAAGCAATTTCGGGTAGACATTTTAAAAAATGGTACAACTTTTCTTTCCCCATCTCAAAAAATGCAACGTGTAATAATAAAGATACTAACAATAACTTTCTAGCTATTTCCTTAACTTTTGTTTATTGTCATTGCAACATATCTCTAGTTTTAAACAGCCATTTAAATAGAGAATTAGAGAGGAAACGTTTGCTTCTCAATTCTTTCATTGTTGATCTTAAAATTCTCTTTTCTTTGGCTTCCTCTAATTATTTCATCAACCTATTAAAAAACAAAAATTGTGTTACATACATAATATTGCATAATGTTATAGTTTTACAAAATAATTCGTTAGAAACAAACGCAGTTGTGAAACATTTTAATATATGGATGAAAATTGTAACATTATAAATATTTTAAAAAAGATGATAGGTATTTAAATGTTTCCAAAAAGGGCATATAGCAAAATTTTGATGAGCAACTTATGAAAAATGTTTGTTTAACTATATGTATATATAACGATTTAAGTTGTCAAAATAAAAAAAAGAACAAAAATTCAATCAATTTCCAATTTAAGTATCATTATTTTGGTAGTAAAAGAATTCCTAAATAGTTGCCAGTCCCACAAAAATAGGTAATAGACGTTTTATTTAAATTCAAATTAAAATAGAGTTGCCATGTGGAGAAAGGAGATTTGTGAATGCCATGTGTCACTTTGGAGAAATTTGGAGAAAATCCTATTCCTTTATTATATAGAAAGATTATGACTATGGCGGCTTCCCTATCTTATAAATACATACCACTAAGTCACATACAACAAAAAAATATATGTGTGATTATTTGTAAGTGAACGGATCTTTCAATGTGATATCACCTTAATTCGTTGTTATGCGGAATCTAGCACGAGTATATTCAATGAAACACAAGCAAACACAATAAGAACACAATGAAAATGCTTCAAAACACACGTATATTCACGGCCGGTGCTTAAGCACAATAGGTTACAAAAGAAACTAATGTTACTCTCTCTCTCTCTCTCTCTCTCTTTCTCGCTCTCTTTCTCTCTCTCGTCTCTCGTCCGTCTCTCTTGTTAACCTAGTTACAATGTTAATATATAGACTACACACAAGCCCAACAATACCCAAAAGCCCACCGAGATCCATGCGATCTCAGTTTACAATGAAAGCCCAAAACAAAGTACAAACCATATTGATAATAGTCCAACAATCTCCCTCTTGGTTTGTATCTTCAACATCAATCGTGCTCAAGTATATTTGCATCTGCTTCTTTGTATGCACCGGCCCACAGACCTGTACGAATCATTGACCCAACCATTCCTGTATACTCCTTAGCAGATTGCTCGTACAACGGTTCAACCATAATTTGAAAATTGCTAAGAGTTTTGATATCCTTTTTCTCCAAACTTCAGCAAGTCACATGGGTCAACAAATCGAAACTTCCCCTTTCTTAGAGGAATGCCGACTGTTGTTGTCTCACCATCATAGGTCCATAATTTCATTTCATCCAATGCACCATCGGGAATTCTAGTAGAGAGCGGAATGTGACTTGCTTTCTTCGTTGCTGGCCACATGACATTAACCATAGTTTTCCTAGTCTTTGGATCTCGGACCCCTTTTGGCTTTCATTAAAAATGATTCGGCTGTGGTCATATTTAGGAAACCTCGATCAAATTGACTCCTTAGAAAGTTCCAGAAGTCGGTAGCCTTCTTGTCGTTGTTGGGGATGTGAAAAGGAGCGTTGATCAAGTCACTAAGTCACTTAGGTCAACTTTTGTCCATCACCCAAAGTCTTTCATCTTCTTTAGTATTCAGTATTACCATACTCCTTTTCACCCACCACATAGCTTTATCAATATCAAATCCCTATGACACGACGCCTAATCGATCACCATACATGTCAGAGAATCCCTTTTTGAATTCAATAATGAATTTATTAGGGTGATCGGAAGATTCCACATTCTGATTCTAATTCTTCATTATCAGAATCTTCTTTTGGATCCTTTCAGCTTGTTCGACGGTCTTTGTAGAAGCAGCAAGATATTGTTCCAGTGTCTCAGAGGCATCAATATTGGAATTCGGACACACACTGGAACCACTACCTGGATTGTCACAAGTTGTCTTTGCACTATAATCATCTCCACTCTTAAATTCGTCTCCAAATTTCTGAATAAGCTTTTCTTGGAGATCTAAGTACATTATAGTGAGGCCACCCATGTTTGATTGAAGTTCTTTGATCTTCGAATCTTTATCAGAGTTACTTGCTTCAAGATCTTGGATTCGTACATCCTTCAACACCGAGTCTTGTTCAAGTTCAAAGACTAGTCGTTGTAAGGACTGTACATCAACTGGTTCAGCCTCAAGAGCGATCCCTTTGCTTTTATCTTGCAAAAATCTATCTTGCATTGCTAAAATGTGTGCGATCTTGTCAGCAGCACTTTAACTTTGTTGTCCAATCTGGTCAGACGATCCCGATGGTTCATCTGTGGACTGAATGCGCGCTTCAAACTCAAACGCATGAATAATGTCATCAAATACATGTTCTTGAGTTTGTTGATCAGCAGTGGATGGACCTTGATCAACTTGAGGTTCAATTGTTTCAGGCTCAGACTCTTTAGGTTGGCTTGTTGGTGTAGCTTCAGTAACCAGCACCCCGGATCTCGGATCTTTCTTTCGCCTTTTCTTTGGAATGAGATTGGTGGCCGGTTTTTCTTCAATACCAAC
The DNA here is from genome assembly GCF_021521415.1 of Bidens hawaiensis. NCBI lineage: Eukaryota > Viridiplantae > Streptophyta > Magnoliopsida > Asterales > Asteraceae > Bidens > Bidens hawaiensis. Next base: position 17,081 of record NW_027504517.1, read on the forward strand.
ATCTTGTGTCACAGTGACTGGTTGAGGAGGCTTTTCTTTAAGTACCTCAAATTCTTTCAATTGATCAGCAGTAGGTACATATTGTTCTTCCTGATGCTCAGTCTCCATGAGTTGTGATGGAGAAATATCAGGCTCATCATCATCGGAAATCGTCTCATAACCAGATGTGAACCTTGGAGCATGTGTCATATGCTCATCAGCAATTGAGGCACTAGCACTAGCATTGGCAGCCTCTGTTTTAGCAAATCTTCCAAATTTGACCAATTTGTGAAGTCCTTTGTATACCACTTTGGCCCCCTTTCGTGACTGCTTCATCAATCCGAGACGTATTAGGACCTATGGAATTCAGATCGAGCGTCTCTACAGGTTTGATGAGGTCAGGATAGTGAGAGTCAAATATCATCTGTAGAAACCATGAACATCTCCATCTTCTTTCCCTTGAGGTTGCTTATCATTTCATCGACATATGAATGTGGCTTATTTCATCAGAACCCCCTTGCGTCATGAGACATACATGAACAATGTGTGAATCAAGAACCTCTAATAAGGATGGAATAACTTCTTGATGGCTGGAGGGTAAGATCCTTCATATCCCATCTTCAGGGCTATTTCAGCAACGGCATAAGTAGAGTATTCCGTTGGATAATCGGGTTGATCACTGAACATTAAAACCTCACGAATAATAGCCTCTGAAATAATAATAGGCTTTTTCTGGATCTTCAATTCAACTACCACAACTCCCTCGACACCTCTCTGGTTAATAGAAGCATGATTCCAAAAATCGCTCACCAACTTCTTGCAAATGACAGGAGTTTCTCGTAAAGCATGAGAAATCATGCATGTGTTAAGCCCCACGATCATTGATTTGAACTCTTTGTGGGGAAGAGGTGGATCATATAAACATACAGCAATGTTGTGAGTGTCAACAAATTTCAAAGGTGCCTGATCAGCCATGACTACAACAAACGAGTCAAGATAATAATATATTCACTTAACTGTATAATCACTCATTATTTAGAATATATGGATAATTGACATCTTGGTTAAAGGACAGGGACCAAAAATACAAATTTAGACAATGTGAGTCCTTATTTGTAAAGTAATGTCAATGTTAAGTGATTAACGACGGTTTTCGGTTTAGAAACTGATTTCTCTATCAATTGAATGAGTATTCCGTCCAAGTTAGAGATTTTCAAAAAAAACCCCTTTACGGGCCACACATATTGGGCCGAGAATATATTTTCACAACCTCAAACATGGGCTTGATTCATGTTTTTGGTTTTTTTTAAACAATCTCTTATAGCATTCGTTTCGACAAGAGTAAGCATGAGGTAAAGAATAATACTAATAAGAAATAAAAAATAAAACAAAGGTAAAATTAAAAGTTAACCACCGGGTCTTCATGTAAACTAGCAAGTATTGGGATCAGATTTCAGTTTCTATAACAAAGCAACCTTTTTAAGAAAATATCCGAACATGGAATCAATTGATTAAGATGCTTTCACAATGATTTATTTTCAGCATTATTATGACATAAAGAAACATGTTGATAGCAGGTATTAAGATACTTAACATGATTTTCATTGCATCAGTGAATGAGTTATGTTCAATTAGGCATAAAGATTAGATAGACATCACTTATGGACCTGTGATGCCTCCTATATCTTCTCAAAGTGTATTTGGCTTTCCCCAGATCACCCCAATTTGACTCCAACCCCCAAGTGCTTGATCAAAAGATTTTCTTTATACAAACAAAAATTATTTAGGGCTTATTTAAATGCCTCACCCTTGTAGTTCTAGTTTGACCCTTTAATTACACAATATTATATATACAAATTTTTATTTTTTTTAACTTAAAAGCACAATATTTTTGGTGATCAAGACACTAACGGCCTCGTGTATGACTGGGTAATTACTTTTTTGCCTATCATTCGGAGAGATATATCTGGAGACATGCACGTATCTTCAAAATGACTCTCCACAGTAAGTTTAGCAGATTTAGTTTATATCACTTCAACTTTTACGCATTATGGAAAGCTGCCATACAAATCAATGACTGTTCAAAGCCTTTTAAGCCTAGTAACTTCACATGTTAGGCACATATAAGCAATTTCATTATCATTTGAAATATATTTTAAGCTTCTAAAAATTTCTTAACTGAATAATCATATCACTTCCCACAACGTGTTACAAAAGACAAATTTAAACTCAATCACCCCAGTCACTTTCAGTTTTTAGGTAAATGACTATCCCATATGTCTACAAGTAGATAACAGGACCAAACATATATAAAAATACATGTCCCTCGAACTTTGAGTAACTGGCATAATTTTAAGCGAAAGAATTTAAACAAAACACACCACAATCGCCCCAGTTTTCAGGTGAATGTCTATCTCGTATGTCTACACGTAGATCACACGACTAAACATATACAAGTATATGTCCCTGAAACTTAAGTAACTGACATAATTTTAAGCGAAAGTGTAATTTTCTTTTTGAATTTTTTTTAAACAACACGCACACACTCTTTTTGATTTTTTAAATTTTCCCCCTAGATTTGTGCAAAAATTTAACCAAAGAGAATGAAAACATCTATGTACAAATTTAACCTCAAAAAGACTCAATCATCGAAACGAAGCATTTTAAGAAACCCTACAAGCACATTAAATCTGGTTGTTCTGACCGGTTTTGTAAATAAGTCTGCCACATTATTATCAGTGTGAACTTGCTCAAGATGAATTAATTTTTAATAGTCACGAATGAAACGAATTTTAATGTCAATGTGCTTGGTTTTTGAATGCTGAACTTGATTTTTAACAATAGCAATAGCAGCATAATTATAATAAAAGATTGGAGTATCAAGAAATTCCAAACCGTAATCCAACAACTGATGTTGCATCCAGATCACCTGTGAATAGCAGGCTAACGTAACAACATATACAACATCGGCAGTGAATGTGGACACCGTTTGTTGTTTCCTGCATGCCATGAAATGAGTCGATCACCCGAGAATTGACATCCAGCAAACATAAATTTTCTGTCAATATCATCCCCACCATAATTTTTATCAGCAAAAGCATATAAATCAAAATATGAGTTTTTGGGATACCAAAGACCTAGCTTCGGTTGCCCTTTCAGATATCTAAAAATACGTTTAACAACAGTTAAATGAGAGAATTTAGGATTAGCCTGGAAATGGGTGCATTAACAGATAACAAACATGATGTCAGGGCAACTGGCGGCGAGATACATCAGGGATCCAATCATTGACTGATAGTAAGTTTGATCTACGGGATTCCATTAAGGATTGGATGAAAGAAGAGGTCTTTTCGCCATAGGGGTTGCCGAGCTCTTAGAATCTTCAAACTCGAACTTTGCAAGCATGTATTCGACATATTTTCTTTAATGCGGCAGAATTCTCGTCGAACTCTGACGAACCTGTAATCCCAGAAAAGTTGTCATCTCCCCAACGAACTCATTTCAAATCTCTTCTTCATAACTTCTTCAAATTCAAAACATAGTGTTGTACTAGTATATCCGAAGATGATGTCATCTACATAAATCTGAATTAAGATAAGATCTTTCCCAACAGTTTTAATGAACAATGTCTGATCGATGGTTCCTCTCCTGTACCTCATGCCTCAGTAGGTGAGCCGTCAAAGTTGCATACCATGTCCGGGGCGCTTGGTGAAGACCATAAAGGGCTTTGTCTAGCTCGTAAACATGAGCTGGATGCTTTGAATCAACAAAACCTGGTGACTGATCCACATAAATCTCCTCCTTGACTTCTCCATACAAAAACGTTGTCTTGACATCCATCTGGTAAACCGTGAATCCCATGTAGGAAGCATATGCCAGAAAAATTCGAATGGCTTCAAGTCGAGCCACATGAGCATACATATCAGTGTAGTCTAAACCTTCAACCTGACAAAAATCATGAACTACGAGCCGCGCTTGGTTTCGAACGATACACTATACTGTGTCGCCATACTGTGTGAGTAGGAAATACTTGCAATGTATTCATTTGGTATGACATCTGGGAATAAATTGCTTCCAAAGATTTGATGAATAGCACTCTCCCCCCTCAACTGATGAGGCATCAGCTGTAGGCTCTGGTGAAGACACAGTCTCAGTAACACTTTCTTGTTGGCTTGCTTACAATAGCTGAGTAGTGTCCAATGATTCCGACGGATCAATACTCAGCACTCGAGACATATGAGAATCAGTAGGAATGTCTTCTTCTTCATCAATAGAATTTGTAGCACCAGCACCCGAATTTTCTGTATCCACAATTGTAAACACATTAAATGGCTTAAACAGTGCATTATAGTCAAATAACCAGTCAGGATCGACACGAGCATCAGCCTCATTTTATTCTATCCAGCGCACGTCATAAGATTCCAGTATATGCTTTGTTGACTTGTTGTAAACTCTGTAGGCGATACGATCAGCATATCCAACAAAGTAACAATCATCAGCTTTGGCTCTAAACTTTGGAGTTGTTTCAAGATTCAGCAGAGTACATGGACATCTAAAAGCTCGAAAGTGTGCAACCGTGGTCTTGTGACCGTAAAAAATCTCATAAGGAGTCTTAGTCTGAGCTTTGTTGATCAGCACTCAATTTTAAACATAATAGGCTGTGTTAACAGCTTCAGCCCAAAAGAACAGAGGTAGCTAAAAGTCACACAACATAGTTCTTTCCGCCTTGATAAGAGTTTTGTTCCTTCTCTCAGCAACCCCATTTTGTTGTGGTGTGCTAGTTAAGTTGTACTATCGAAGCACCCCCTTTTTGGCACCAAATTAATTCAGTGTTGATAACTAATCCGTGCCGTTGTCACAGTGAAAACCCTTAGTCTTAGATTGAGATGATTCTCCATGGGCACCACAAAGCGTTTTATCAATTCTGCATTCTCACTCTTATTTAACAAGAAAAACACCTAAGTGAAACGTGAGTAGTCATCAGTAATAATTAGACAATAAGAGCTGCAAGAAAGGCTCAAAACATGAATTGGGCCAAACAGGTCCATATGCAGTAGTTGAAAATTGATGAAATGGTATTAACAATTTTTAGTTTGTGAGATTTACGATTATGTTTTCCCAAAGCACAAGCCACGTATTTCTCAATTGTTACAAAATCCTTGACATGAAAACCACACACCAAGTCATTTTTAGCAAGACGGTTTAGATTTTTAATGTTTGCATGGCCAAGACGACGATGCCAAAGCATGGGATTATGTTTTGAAACTTTTGAAAAGAGACAAGTAATTTCTTCATGAACATGTTTGTTCAGGTCGATCACGTAAGCATTATCTTTTCTTTGTGATCAATTAAGAACCCAGTCTTCTGGTATGATGATACCAGGTTTTAGGATCAAACACTCTTTGTTAGTAAAATGGGTTGAAAAACCTTTATCACGGATCTGTGGGACGCTGCGCAAACTGTGTTTCAACTTAGAAACAAAATTGACATTTTCAAATTTTAGAACACCATTACTTACAGTACCCTTCTGAGTAATCTTCCCCTTCTATCCTCCTGCAAAGGAAACGTATACACCATTAAAGATTTGAATGTCATGCAGTAGGGAGATGTCTCCTGTCATGTGCCTGGAACTTCGACTATCAACATACCAAGGTCTGATGATATTTCTCCATAGCTGTTCCTGCACAATGTGCAAGATTAGTTAGTTTTTGATACCTAGTCCATAGTAATGCTGAGTATCCCTGACTTATCAAAGCGTTTCACGGGCTGCCATGACATGTCTTCCCGATTATCTAGGATCAAACAAGATTGCTTGATCACCGGAGGATTTAGGCAGCCAATCATATCTTGATTTTTAATTTTTGTTATTTATATGAATGGTTGATTTATTCTCCGGTTTGTGAATGGAAACCATGTTTGGCTTTGACTTCCAAATTTTTTTAGTTACCGAGGCCGATTTGGTTCTCGGGACCGAAACCGGGTTTCCATTACTCTTCTAAAACGTATTAAGCTTGGTCTGATGAGAGTTTGACGTGTCAGCCTTGTTTCTTTTTCGATCACCATCAGAGGGATTTGCCTCATAATACCTTGATTTATTCAAAGTGTACTTGTAGAAGTTATTCGAGGCACATTCCTCTGATGATATCCATAATAAGAAACATATGGACGGTGTGGACAATTTCTAGCAATATAACCAGGAATACCACAGTTAAAATGTCACACCCCGATCGTGATGGCGGAAAAATCGAGGTGCGGCGACTAAGTCGTGATTGTTGAGCACAATAGTATAAAAGTCTAAATGCATAAACATAACCAAAATGTCAAATATTACATCAACCAGGTAACATGAAACAAATTGTTTTAATACAAAATATCAAGTTTCCAACAACTCCTAGTCTAGCCTTCATCTTTCTAAGGCCTCTAAACTTGCTAGGGATTTCTTGCTGCATTATTTCCTGAAAACATGTAACAAACTGTCAACTACATAAAGTAGATGAGTGAATTCATAGGTTTAAAGAAAAGAGTTTTATACACAAACATACTAGTATAGGTTGTAGGGGTTTATATATAGGGTGTACCTGCGGCTAACCCACCACTCCTACAACTTATACTACTATGTTTGGGTATAATTCCCAGTTTTTAAAATGGTTTGTAAGAAAAGATCTCTTGGTTTTCCCACAGAGGTTTTTGTAGTAAGTCAAACATGAAATGTTCTCCTGGGCTCTCAACGGGCTTATCAATCTCCCATTAGAGTCGTATGTGATAAGATTACTCAAAGATTTGCGGTCTCCCAACGGTACATGTAGCACATAACAGTTAAGCATAAACAAGGACATATAGATTTGAGCATGCTAAGTTTACTAGATAAACCAACACCAAAATCCCATTGTTTACTAGTATCCAAGATGATGGTGAACAAATGATGATGATGATGAATGATGATGAAACCCAATGATCACACAAGACTTGATTGAACTCACGCAAGACTTAAACCAAGACTACCTCGTTCTTGCCATCCAGGACTCAGCTAGGTTCTACCGAGAGTAGGATAGACACCCCAAAGAATCCTGGGTTCCCTTGGTCCCTACCGAGAATAGTATAGGTCCTCAAGAGTTATGGATTTCACCGAGACTAGTATGAAATCCCATGAGTTACGAGTGCCACCGAGAATAGAATGCCACTCATGGTCGTGAGTTCTACCGAGAGTAGAATAGACTCTCGCGTCCAATTCAACTCATGATGTTTTGATCTCTAGATTTCCATGCTGACACAATGACTATGATGATATGAATTTGATTCCCGTTCCCATGATGTCAATGTTCACAGAATTTCCCATACTCATTGATTTCCAATGTTCTTAGATCTCCATGAGTTAATGGGTTTTCCCCATGTTCATAGATTTCCAAAGTTTATAGATTACCAAGAAGCTCGTGGATTTCCGCACGTGTGTAGAAATCCAAATGTTTATAGTTTAAAGAATGTTTGCATAAATGATTTTATCCAAACGTGTAAAGTTACCATGTTTCCACCCCATAGTTTTGAAAAGCTTAAATAGGGGCTATGAACTCACCTTGATCTTGGGTTAGGATGGTGCTACAATAGATCTCCTTAGCCTAGAGTTGGACATATATATAAGGTTAACAACGTGCTATAAGTCTAAGAAAACGAGCTTACGTGACCTCGAGCAAAAACTGGGTTTTAAAGACGAAAACAGCTTGGTTCTGGCTTGATTCGATCGAATAGGAACACGTTCGATCGAATAGACACACATTCGATCGAATAGACACACATTCGATCGAATAGACACACATTCGATCGAATAGACACACATTCGATCGAATAGACACACATTCGATCGAATAGACACACATTCGATCGAATAGACACACATTCGATCGAATCTGAGGCACACTCGATCGAACTAGAAACACATTTGGTCGAACCAGTTGGGAAAACTCGTTCGGTCGAACATGGAACTTGTTCGATCGAATAGACACTCGTTCGATCGAATACGAAACTCATTCGGTCGAATGAGTTGGAGACCATTCGGTTGCTTTCCTATTCGGTCGACCGGACTGGTTCGATCGACTGGTTCGATCGAATGGGCTGATTCGATCGACTGATTCGATCGAATGAGTCTGATTCGACTCCTTCAAGCTGGGCGACGGAGAAACCTACGGGTTTTTCAGATTTTCCAGATTTTTGACCCAAAATCGAAGTTTTTTGACATGGAAATGCTCGGGATTGAAGGGACTATCGATTCCCAGTGATTTTAAACACAAAAGCCTGCATTTTGACACCAAAACAAGACGGTTTTTGACCCGAAAACTCAAGAAACGAAAATGGGTGTTTTTGCTCGATTTGAGGCCGAAAATGGTTATGAAAATGGATGATTTTCAAGAAGATCTTACCAAGAACAACAACAAACAGATTTGTGGACTCGGATTTGAAGTTTGAAGACTTTCTCTCTCTAGTTTCTCTCTCTAGAATGAGAGTGTTTGGGTGGGAAGTGTTGGTGGAAATGAAAGAGATGGTGTAAGAATACTTGATTTTCCGCTTAAATACTCGGGTGACTCGGGTTCGGGTTTAGGCTACCGACGGGTCAAGACTAGTCGAGTTCATAAGTTTTTAAACAAACTAAAACTTTTTCAGCAAAACTTTTATAAAACCATTTTCCGAATAATTATTTGAAATCTTTTTAAATAAGAATATTTAATTTTTCGAAAGCATAAAAATTAATATTTTTCAGGCGTAAATGTCGTTTTATAAAATAAACATTTTAAATGATAAAAGCAGATTTTTTTTCCAATGATATGGGTTCCGAACTTATCGTCCAGAATCCCAAAGTCTATAGTTTCCGATGATTTCACGATCCTAGTTTACCAATCGAATTTCAGGGCGTTACATCCTCCCCAATTTAGAGGAATTTCGTCCCGAAATTTAGAATTTAGTATAGTTGATGCAATGATGTTTTAGATTAAATGATCCCATGATGACCACTATGCGCCACTACCCCTAATATTCGTCTTGGATACCACCCAAATCAAGTTGAAGGGGTTTATATATAGGGTGTACCAGCGGCTAACCCACCACTCCCTCAACTCCACTTGGGTGTTTCTTTCGACTCCTATTAGTTCAATGACACACAGGACGACACACTATTTTCCACTACAAGGCATCACCTTCAAGCTTTACATCAGACATATTCATTTCGGATTGAAGGGGTTTATATATAGGGTGTACCAGCGGCTAACCCACCACTCCTTCAATCTCCAATGAATAATTCCCTCAATAACTCTTGAATTTAACGCCTCACAGCTGCCACGCTAACTATGAGTCCCTAATTCCAAGTCTCGCTTCAGACATAATCAACTTGTGCCGAAGGGGTTTATATATAGGGTGTACCAGCGGCTAACCCACCACTCCTTCAACATTCATTGATTAATTCCCTACACGAAGCTTGAGTTCACGACTCATAGTTACACAATAGCATATTGTTTATACACGTATACACCTGTGAACTTGATGTTATTATATTCCGGACTATAATTACGAGTTCACCTTGTATCAATGTATAAACTCCATTGTGTGCGGCTAGAAAAATCGACACGACACCACACACACACACACAACCATGCTTCATGAATGCTAGAATGATGACAAATTTTGGCTCAATGATACATAGTTTACCCCAATGTTTACATGATTAAGTATGCACAACTTGTGTTTTCCAGCACGAGTCATGGGTAGCCAAACTTGGTGTTATGCAAATAAGAGAATATTTATAAGCAAATAGGAACAACATGATACTTCATTGATTGATATTGGTCCCTGATTACATGATTACGATTACATAGACTCCAAGATTTCTAGAATTACAAAGATGATGACTATGCGAACAGATGAGGGTATTCCTCCTTCATCTTATCCTCTCGTTCCCATGTGAACTCGGGTCCACGATGGTTGTTCCAACGTACCTTGACTATAGGTATCCGGCTTCGCTTAGTCTTTTTGACTTCTCGATCTAGGATCTCGACAGGTTCCTCAACAAAGTATAGTTTGTCGTCGATGTGAACCGTGTCGATCGGGATTTGAGCGGTCTCGTCAACGAGGCACTTTTTGAGTTGCGACACATGAAAAACGTTGTGAACACGGCTGAGTTCTGGAGGCAATTCCAAGCGATAGGCTACAGGTCCGACCTTTTCGATGATCTTGAAAGGTCCTACGTACCTTGGAGCAAACTTTCCCTTTTTCCCGAAGCGAACAATGCCCTTCCAGGGGGAAACTTTGAGCATTACGTGATCGCCTATTTGGAACTCCAGAGGTTTGCGGCGTTTGTCAGCGTAATACTTGTGTCGACAGCGGGCGTCCTTAAGTCTTTGCTGAATGATGGCGATACTGTCAGTGGTTTCCTGTATCAGTTCCGGGCCGAGGATTTGAGAATCTCCGGTCTCGGACCAACACAGTGGAGAACGACATTTCCTGCCATAGAGTGCTTCGAATGGCGCGCATTTGATGGTAGCATGATAGCTGTTATTGTATGAGAACTCTGCAAGAGGAAGGTGAGTCTCCCAGCTACTACCGAATTCAAGGATACAGGCTCTGAGCATATCCTCCAGGGTTTGTATGGTCCTTTCGCTCTGTCCGTCCGTTTCAGGATGATAGGCAGAGCTAAGTTTCACACTTGTCCCAAAGGCTTTCTGAAATGACTTCCAGAACCTTGACGCAAAAGAGGGGTCACGGTCAGACGTGATGCCCTTAGGCACACCGTGACGGGTTACGATCTCACGAATGTAAATCCGCGCCAGCTTCTCCGTAGTGTAGTCCTCGCGGACAGGGAGAAAGTGGGCAGACTTGGTCAAGTAATCCACGATAACCCAAATCGTGTCATAACCGCTGGGTGTCCGCGGGAGTTTGGTAATGAAGTCCATAGCGACTTCGTCCCACTTCCACTGCGGTATGATCGGTTTTTGTAACAGGCCAGATGGTCTCTGATGTTCAGTCTTGATCCGCGAGCATGTTAGACACTTACCGACGTATAAAGCTATGTCTTTCTTCATACCCGGCCACCAGAAATGAGACTTGAGATTCTGATACATTTTATCACTGCCCGGGTGAATAGAGTATCTGGATTTGTGCGCTTCGTTCAGGATAAGTTCTCGAAGTGGTTCAGAGTTTGGAATCCACATGCGATTTAAGTAGTAAAGTATACCATCAGACTTGGTTTCAAACTTCCGTTCGGCACCGCAAGATAGCATATTTTTGAGATCACCACCAGCAATCGCTTGCTTTTGAGCTTCAAGAACCAAGGAGGGAAGATTGGACTGAATACGGATCGCATGCAACTGGGTCCTTTCCTTGCGACTTAACGCGTCAGCCACTACGTTAGCCTTTCCAGGGTGGTAGCGGATTTCGCAGTCATAGTCACTTAGGAGTTCAACCCATCGACGTTGTCGCATATTTAGCTCCCTTTGGTTGAGGATGTGTTGTAGGCTCTTGTGGTCGGTGAAGATGACACATTTCGTACCGTATAGGTAGTGTCTCCATATTTTTAAGGCAAAGACCACAGCACCCAATTCCAAGTCGTGAGTGACATAATTCCTCTCATGACTCTTGAGTTGACGCGAGGCGTAAGCGACGACCTTACCGCGTTGCATTAAGACGCAGCCTAGACCTTGGCTCGAGGCGTCGCAATAAACAACAAAATCATCGTTACCCTCAGGAAGCGACAGGATTGGTGCATGGCAGAGTTTATGTTTCAATGTTTGGAAAGCCTCTTCTTGCTCTTGGTTCCAAATGAATGGTTCCCCTTTTTGAGTTAACATTGTGAGGGGCAACGCGATCTTTGAAAAGTTCGAGATGAATCGACGGTAGTACCCAGCCAAACCAAGAAATGAACGAATTTCGGTTGGCGTTGTAGGCGCTCCCCAATTTTTTATGGCTTCAATCTTGGCAGGGTCGACATGAATGCCTTCCTTGTTAATGATGTGACCTAAGAATTGAACTTCCCTTAGCCAGAATTCGCATTTGGAGAATTTGGCGTAGAGTTGCTCTTTCCTCAGCAGATCCAAGGTAAGCCTGAGATGAAGCTCATGGTCGGCTTTAGAGCGGGAATAAACGAGAATATCGTCAATGAAGACGATAACAAACTGGTCCAGGTATGGACGACAAATGCGATTCATGAGATCCATGAACACTGCAGGGGCATTCGTCAAACCAAAAGGCATGACTAGGAACTCGTAGTGTCCATATCGAGTTCTGAAAGCGGTTTTCGCGATGTCGTCCTCCATGACACGCACTTGGTGATAACCTGAGCGTAGGTCGATCTTGGAAAAGTAGGTGGCTCCTTGCAGCTGGTCGAAAAGATCGTCAATCCTCGGTAATGGATACCGATTCTTGACTGTGAGTTTGTTAAGCTCACGATAGTCTATGCACATCCGGAAAGATCCGTCCTTCTTCTTGACGAAGAGGACTGGAGCTCCCCATGGAGACGAACTAGGGCGAATAAAACCCTTGTCCAGTAGTTCCTGCAGCTGGCTCGATAATTCCTGCATTTCAGACGGAGCCAAACGATACGGAGATTTTGCCACGGGGGTTGCACCGGGAACTAACTCGATGTGGAATTTGACTTGTCGGCTAGGAGGAAGTCCGGGTAAGTCTTTAGGAAAAACGTCTGGAAATTCACAGCACGACGGGGACATCAGAGAGCTTCTTCCCCAAAGATTTCCTGATGGAGACATGAGCTAGGAAGGCGAGACACTTCTTTCGAAGGCATCGCCGAGCTTTAAAGCAGGAGATTAATTTCAGACATCTGCCTGATCTTTCTCCTTGAATAATTATGGACTCGCCAGAAGAACAAGGAACGCGAATGAGCTTCTCAGCACACACCACTTCCGCGTGGTTGATGGACAACCAATCCATCCCAACAATTACATCGAAACTTCCTAAATGCATAGGGATGAGGTCAATGTTAAGAGACGTCCGATCAAACGTAAGCGTGCAATTGCGAACGATTTTGTTCACTTGGGTAGACTCTCCGTTTGCCATTTCGACAGAGAAAGCGGGGTCTAAGACAGAGGTTCCTAGATTAAGCAATGGGACCAACTCGCTAGAAATAAAACTCCTATCTGCACCCGTGTCAAATAGAATAGAAACCCAGAGATTGTTAAGGATGAA